>NC_133288.1:17797120-18097120 GCF_005239225.2 Populus alba
TGTCTCCTCTTTAATCTACTTTTTTTCTATCTCCTTTCCTATTTTATCCTCTTCTTAGAGCTTGTTTGATAGAATTGGAGACACCTATAATTACAAAGACAAAACAGAATCTCAATCTTCATTTGGTAATGAAAAAGCAAACAAGAACAAAAATACCTTCATACCTCATTCATTTCATTTCAAAAAGTATCCCTCTGCTAATCAATGAGAGCGCCACATTGTACTCTCCTCTTAGAACTTTCCACAACACAAAGTTCCCCCACTTCTCATGTTACAAGATAGTAAAATGGATCTAGTATACTTAATGATGATCCATTTTCCTTTCCATCCTTAGATAGAATCCAATTTCTCATGGAATATTTCCTCCAAGAGGCTATTAAAATGATGATGGAAGGTATAGAACCAAGTCATACCTTGACATCTTATCTTGGTGTGACCCGATAACAAATAGCGGATGGCCAAGTTGTCCACTATATTGTTTGAGTATCAAACCCGGCCCGGTTCAAGGTCTAGGTTTCAAGTTTTGACCGAGTCACAGGGTCTCGGGTCAATTCATTTTAAAAAAACTAAAATGACATCATTTTAGCAAAAAAAAAAACAAATCAACGGGTTGCAATTGGGTTTTTGACTAGGTGTTGCCGGTTCAACCTGTCGAGTCAGCCGGGTCACCCCGGGTTTTGCCTTTCCTTATTTTTTTAAACCTGATTCGGTTTCAGCCACAAATCAGCCGGGTCCGGGGTTGATCTACCAAGGCAGGCCGGGTTTCAATGAGCCTAACAACAAACAATGGACAACCAAGTTATCTGTTACATTGTTTGGGCCTGTCCCCATGATAAATTGTGGACAATGCCTAGGCATATTTTCATATGCCAACTCCTGTATAAACCACTTAATTGGCTTGCATCCTAGTTAGAAGAAATTAGCTCAGTGATTGGACTATACTAATGAAATTAAAATTAGCTCAGTGATTGCGTGGGATGTTAGAAGTTGGAGTCTGGAATTGAGAGGGGGAGTTAAAGAAATTCATTTATTGAGTCCAAGTATCTCTTTCAAGCCCAAAGGCCCAAGCCACACATCAGACACTCTAAGAAATTGAGTATCTCATGTAATCACTACTCAGCCCACAAAAGAGGCGTAAGCCCTAACGGTACAGTTTCTAAAAGGATCTTGCCACGCTCCAAATCAGTTTGCAATATAGCTAGCCAATCTCCACAAGTATTACCCTCTCTTTACACGTGCTTGAATATAAACTCCCATGATTTTCAACTCAACTGTCTTATTTTGCAGAAAAACGGAGAGTTGGGTCCATAAAAAAAAAAAAAAAAAAAAACCACTTAGACTGTAAAAATAAAAATATATTAATAAAAAAATACTAATACATTCTTAGAGTTTGTTTGATAATGTAATTATATTTATTTTTTAAATAATTTTTTATATTAAAATATATGCTAATAATATTTTTTTATTTTTTTAAAAAATTAATTTTGATACTAGTATAGCATATCAAAGTTTGAAAATATTAAAATTATATTAATTTAATTTAAATTTCTTTTTAAAAAAACAGACATGTACTTTTCTGAGCCTTTTCTGCCTCTCATCTCTCTGAAATCCTAGCCACAAGTCAAACGGAAAAGTAGTAGCCACAAGCCAAACGGAAAAGTAGTAGCCACAAGCTTTCTATCGTTTCTCATCTCTTCCATCACTTTCTCTCTCTCTATCTCCCTTAAATATATTTTGTTTTATTGCCATGTCAAGATCTGGGTCGTTAATGTACAAGTAGAAAACGGTAAACAATTGCAGAGTCGTGAGGGTTGGTAAATTATGAGCATCTCATCAACCATGAGTTATATAGTTGGCGTAAATGATTGTAGATCTAGCTGACAAAGTTTGGAATTATGTAAATGTCATAAATTCTTTTTTTTTTAATCATGTTCTTTGTTTTTTATTTATTTATTTACGTTGGTGTCCGAGCCAGCACCACGACTAATCTCACGGTTCACTGAACATCCTGCAAACCCAGTGAACATATAAGGCACCGCGGGGATGACAGGCGTGCACGGTGAGGTTTGAATTCAGGATGCAGAGGAAGGGAACAAGTCCCTTCAACCGCTGGGCCAACACCTCAAGTGTTGTTCTTTGTTTCTCTTTTTCATGACTAGATATTGTTTAGGATTTTAAATAGCATTTTGTTGAGGGATGTAGATGTGATTGTAATAGCCTTAAGGTATTTATTTTAAAGTTTTGTTTGTTTTTATGTTTTAAAAATATTTTTGAAAAAAATTTAATTATTTTTTTATTTTTTTTCTTTACTTTTAATTAATATTTTTTTGGTATTTTAGATTATTTTGATATGTTGATGTCAAATATAATTTTAAAAAAAATAAAAATAAAATTATTTTAATATATTTTCAAATAACAAACATTTTAAAAAGTAACTGGAAACACATTTCAAAATACATTATATGAGTTCTTTATTTTTAGATTCAATCCAGTGAGATAAATAATAGAAGTTTTTTTTTTGTTAGTTTGTAACTAAATAATCAAACCAACTTAAATTAAAACTAAGCTGGTTTAAACTAATTTTTATTTTGAATTTTAAAAAATTAATTTAATTATTTTTTAAAATAAAAATTAATCCAAAACGAAAATCCTCGTACCTAAACGAAGAGCCTTTGCTAACAAATCATAGCCGACATCTAATAGATACAACTGCTACATGACAAGAAAATTTGTTCTGTTTTTTTTTTTTGTAGAAAAATATCTTCCTACTTATCCTACTGTTTGATGTACACATTCCTAAATTTTCATTCCATTTTATAAATCAATACTTTTATTTTTTTATTATTATTATAATTAATAAAAACTAAAAGATGCTTCCACTAAGCATCATTTCACAAAATACTATTCTTAGTTTTTTTTTTTGTTTTTTTTCTAGAATGTATGTTTTTTTATTCTTGAATTTTTAATTTATTAGAGATTGAGTTTCATGATTTGTTACAGTTTGTTTTCTACATGGTATTTCAAAATCATGATTCAAGTTGCAGGTTTAGCAGGTTAACTCGGTTGATTTTATTTTTTTTAACTGTTATTTTCTTTTTAATTTTATTCTTCAACATCAAGTTTATTTAAAATTAGGTTTCATAATTTACTTTGTTTACTTTATATTAAGTTATTACGGTCTCATTACTATGAGTTTAAAAGTTAGCTTGAGTTGACTTAGGTCGTTTTATTGTATTTTTTTATAGATTGATTTTTTTTTAATTTTATTTTTTATCAATGAGTTTGTTGGGAATTGTACTTCATAATTTTTTTAATTTGCTTTATATAAAGTTATCCTAATGATCTAAATTGCATATTTGTCAAAATAACTCAGGTTGGCTCAGATTTTTTTTTTTCATTTGCCCTACTAGCAGCAACAAAATTATTTTCTCATTAAATATATTGAGTCCCAAACCCAGTTTCTTAGAAACAAAAAATTAAAGATTAAAGAATGGGAATAAAAAAAAAAAATGGTTTCCTGATTTTTGGAATGGCACAAGTGTACAACTTTCTAGAATGTTCAATTCAAAACACTATCACCAACGTCATGCAGCTAATTATGACTTTTTTTTTCTACAAATGCTTTATTTTAATAATGTTAGAAAAGTGAGAAACTCAAATTATGCTGAAATGTGACTAACAATTATGATGAGGCAAACTCTTAGCTAAGGCAACCTTGACAATAAAATAAAAAAAATAAAAGTCATTTTTATTATTTATTTTACTGGTCTGAGCCAATAGCCACGTCTTAAATAAACACAATTTATAGGACATAACTAGTAAGCTGGTCGCATTTCATTGTGGTTGGACAAAGAAAAATGAACGTGCTAGCATTTTCAATTGTGTTTTTTTGACATAAAAAAAAATTCAAACTGGTTTCATACATTTAATTAAATAAATGGATCAGAAATTATATTGATAAAATATACTAGCTAAAAATTAAATTAAAAAGTTATATATATATATATATATATATATATATATATATATATAATCTTGCAACATAAACTATGGGTCTGATTGTATTTAATAATTTTATTTTTTAAAATTAATTTTTTATTTAATTAAATAATAAAAATAAACATGGACATGAAAGCAATTGAATAAAATTCATGAAGAAAATATCATGTTATAATCTTATTAGAAAATTTTTAAAAACAAAATAAAAATTAAATAATATTTTTTTAAAACTATTACATTTTTTAACTTTTTTTGTTTTAATTAATCTCAATAGAAATTGATTACCTGATGGGTTGAGTAACTCTCACACACATTTAATTTATTTATTTTAATTAATTCAAATAAAAAAAAAGTAAAAACAAAAAGTCATGTGGTTGGGGTTCATCAAGCCTATTAAAGAAAAAGCCACGCACAACTAGCATTTTCTTTTCTTTATTTTTATTTATTTCTCTAAAGAAATAGGTGATGTTGTTTGATTGTCCAATTTCTGACCACCAGAGAGTGGTTAAAAAATCAGGGCGGGGGATTTCTTTACCAAAAGTTTTATTTTTCATTATTTTCACCTAAGCATCCTTCTAATGTGAATGAATTAATAAATCAATTTAAAATAACCTTAAATTCATCTAAAAATACAATAAAAATATCTTCCAACCCTGATCTACCTTTTCCAACAATATCAAAGAGGAAAATAGCTTAAGATAGCTTCTCTCGTCGAATAAAACTTATTGACACCAAGAATGAATTTTTTTATAGATGGAATGTGACGAACCATTGATTCTCTTTTTTTCCCACTATTTTCCATTCAATTTCTCTCTTTCTCTAACCAACAACTCAAAAAAGAGAATATAAAGTTTTGGACCAAAACAAAACTCTCAAAAACTAAAGGGACTACGATAAAAAAGGAAAAAGAAAATAAGGGGATAGAAAAGAACTTTTTGGTGCAAATTTTAGATTGGTCACATCATTTGGTCGTGCTTCACACTTTGGTCTTCAATATTTTAATTGTGTTTTTCTATAACAAAATATAAGAAATTAGTCATTAATTTGAACACTAAAGATTGTAATTGAAGAGAAAAAAAGTTCAAGAATTAAAATTAAAAAAAAAAACAGAGCATTGTGCGAATCCACAATGCCCTGAGTTTGTATTTGTGTGTACAGGGTGTGGGGCAATAGTAAAAACCCCACACATTTTAGTTTTTGTTAATGCTAGAATTTTTTTTTTAAACCATGGTTAATTAGAATATTTGAGGTTAAATTAAAAGTAAGTTTCACACATTTCTAGGATTGAAACTTTGTTTAAAATTATTCTTCAACAAAAGTTCTTTGATATGGAACATTAGTATAATTAAAACAAATTATATGTCAATGAGAAATTGATCTCAAGAATCTATTATTGGTATAGTTTTGTGAAACCCAAAACTATATATCCTAGGTTAAAAAAAAAATACAAGATCATTTTGTAGTTCATATAGTGTAAAGTTAAGGAGTCATAAATAAGTTTAAATAATTTGGGAATAATCCACACTCGTGCACTCACCTCAGGATAAGGCTTGGATTTGGTTTTTGCCAACCTATTTTTTACTTGAACAAAATCATTAGCATGTGCTGTTTTGGTAGTCAAATAAATTTTTTAACAGAAAAAAATAAAATCAAGGTGCTATCATGTTTTCTAGCAGAAAAAAAACTAAACCTTGTGAATGTTAATCTTACATGACCTGGTCAACGTAATTGGTCCAAAAACAAGTCGGAAGACCATTAGAAAATAAATATTGAGATGAAAACATATTTGATCGACTTAGTTAACTTGTCAAATTTATGACCCGGATCGTGGGACCTGTATAACTCTATAGAAAACAAATCGAAATAAATTATAAAACTCAATTCTCAATTAACCCAATGTTGAAGGATGAAATTAAAAAAAAACCAAAAAAACCCCAAAAAACAAGCAACTCGAGTCAACTAGGATTAAGTTACTAAATCCGCAAGGCTAAAACCCAAGTTATGCAAGTAAAATAAATCTAAAGAAAGCAAATCAAAACAAATTACGAAACTCAATTTTTAATCAACCTAATATTGAAGAATAAAATTGAAAAAAATAATCAATTAAATAGAAGATATATATAAAAAAATATCCGAGTTAATTTGGGTTAACCCATGATCCAAGTATTAAGATCAAGATAAAAAATAAATAAAAAACAATTTTGAAATCTAATTTTAAATCAACTAAATGTTCAAGAATGAAATTGAGAAAATAATTTAACTAAAAAAATAACAAAAGAAATCTAAGTTAACCCGTTAAATTTATAATCTGGATCATGAAACCGGGATAAACAAACCTATTGAAGAATGAAATTGAAAAAAAAAAACTAAGCCATAAAAAAAAAATGTTCAAGTAAACAATGCTTTGTAAGGAGGGGAAGAATGAATTCTCCTTCTCAATTAGTTTATGTTAAATTTGAGTTTATTATAAAATAATTTTTTGACTCATAAAAAAATATTTTTTATAATCTTATCTCATCACATAAAACAAATATGTTAAATTAAGGTTTTTAAAGAAGAAAAAAAATGTTTGTTTTTGTTTTTTTATTTCTTTTATGACAGTTAATTAAGATAATTAATTTTGGTTTCAAAATCTACCATGAAAATGACGAAATAAAAGTATTATATATATATATTTTCAAACTCTTATTCACCTAAACTATAGGGAAAAAAAAACACACAATATTGAAAAATACATAGATTTCATTACCCACACTCAAACATGGTATGCAAGTCGGTATAGAAACTGAAATTAAAAAATAAATAAAATTCGTAGCAGATACTTGAAGCATCAGCAAGCAAGGATATGCATTGCTGGAAATCTTAGCTGCCATTAGAATCTTTTATATCCTGCCAGATATTTCAACATTATTTGCAGAGGGAGAGCAAAAACATTACGTGCAACACCCAGTCTAATTTACACAAGACGGATCATATATTCATTTTGCTGCTTTGCCTTTCTTGGCAAAAAAGAAAGACCAGCAACCTCCTCTTCCGTGCCTGCATTGCAATCAAGAACACCAAGTCACAAGCAAAACATTTGGACATCATAGACTCAAAATTAATTGCTTTCTCTTTATCTACAGCTGCAAAAAGAAACTCCCAATCTTAAATTCCTAGCCCTTGCTGAGTTGAAGGGTTTGGACAGAACAGAAAGTTACATGGAAATCTTGTGTGGTTCATTTTTCTATTTGTCATCATTGTGTTTCCTCAGCGATGACTTTTGACCGGTGGGCTGTTGCTTTTTTGTTAGATGACACAAGAAGAATTCTATACAAAATTTTACTTTATATTGCACGAACTGATTTCAAAACCATTGATTAATTACTTTGTTTATTAAGGGACAGCTCTATATATGGCTCTGTTCCTGCCATGATTCCCCTGTTTCGTGTCAGAGTAGTTACATTCAAGTTCTCCTAGCATCCTCCTAGTTCTCCAGAAAAATACCCCTAGCGTTTGATCTAGGATTTAAGTGTGTTAGAATTGGAAATATGATCTTCATTTTATTTAACAAAGGAAATAGCAGATCAAATTTAGTTGAGTCTGGCCTTTTTACTGCTAAAAAACACCATCTTTAGATTAGACTCCCTTCCCTTGGGTAAAATCAGGAAAATTGTGTACCTTTATCACTTTGCAATAAGGTTTTTAACGAAATAAGCAATTAAACAAAAAATTCATCCATGGCAATATACCTGCTGCTGTTTCTGCTGCTACTTCTACTGCTGCCGCTGCTGCTACCACTGCTTTTTGAACTTCCACTATTACTGCTACTCAATGCAGTAACACTCTCGCTGTCCCTAGATTCTGGGAATTTATTGTTCCACCAATCTTCATCGGCGCTTTTTTCAGATCCATTATCATATAGCAAAGGCCTCGGAGAAACCCTTCCGTCTTTTAAACTGTTATTGATGATCGGAGGATTGCTATTATTATTTTTTTTCTTCTTTCTTGAACCAAAAGAAATTGGAAATACCATCTTCAGAAGAAACCCTTCATTAATTGAGCTTCCACTTCTATTCATTTGCACTTTTTTTTCAATCTTCTTCTTCTTCTTGTTCTTCTCGTGTTCCCTTCTTAATATATGCCTATCTTCTTGATTGATTATGCTCCTATCTTCGCTAAAACTTTCTTCTTTAACATCAGTAACCACCATTGGCTGCTCCACAATATCTCTTAAAGATAGCTCATAACATCCCTCAGGCATTCTACTCACCATCTCCATGAGCTCCTTTTGGCCTCTAGCAATAGCTTGAGTTCTTGATGATGGAGAAAGACTCCGGTAATGATTTTGGCGATGTTGGGGGCTTCTCGGTGGACTAGTCCTCCATAAGGGAGGTGAGCAAACCCCAGACTCCTCAGCTTGTACATCCTTTCTTTGAGCTCCAAATATCCCCATGCTATTCCAACCCTGGTAGTTGCCATAGTTATCTGCTGTTTTTCTTGAAAAAACACCATAACTTAGGATACCATTGCTATTATATCTGTCACCTGAATGGACTTGGTCATCGGGCGATTTTGTGCCAGGGTCTAGCATGATTTTTGTTTTTTTTGTTTTTTTTTTTTGTTGTTGCTGTTGTTGTTAGGGAGAAATTGAACGGAAGAGAGGAGAGGAAAGGGTGTGATTGTGGTTTGTTTGGCTGAAGGGAGTTGGGTATGGGGGCTAATATCATCACCGAGCCTTGATAGTCAAGATGTCATTTTCTTTCCAGCCAAGTTTTAATTAACAAGTGGGTGATTCATGAGGGTATGTATGTGTTAACTGGTTACGGTTTAAGGCTCACAAAAGTCAATGTTTTCTAGATGATAGATTAGCACGGTCCATTCCCTCTCTTATTTTTATCATTATTATTACTCTCTTATTTTTACCATTTTTATTATTATTAATATAGATATTTGAGTCAGTTTGGATATACCTTTATTAATTTTACAGGTTTTGAAATTAACAATCATATAAGTTTTATTAATATGGATATCTAGGTTAGCTTGTATATATTTTTATTAATTTTTGTGTATATCTTTACTAATTTTACAAATTTTGAAATTAACAATCATATAAGATTTAATAACCCTGAAACTGTGAAATATTTTTATATTATTTTTGTTCTCCAAGAACCTCAACTTTGATTTTTGTGGGGGGAGGGAAAAGGGAAAGTCCATTAATGTACTGGGTAGCCTTTTTCTCATGTAATTTGACCTTATCTTTTAATGTCCATTATTTATCATATAGTCTTGGTTTGCACATTAAGTAAAATAATGGAGACAAAAAGAAAGGGGAGTGTGATTGCGAGCAGGGTTATCGTTGTTGATGATTTGTTGTTTATTGTATCATATCTTTCTGAAAGCTAAGAAAAAAATGAAAGAAAAGCTAAAGAGACAACAGCAAAAAGCACATGCGCTCCCTTCTGCAATGATAATGTCTGAGTGGGTCTCGACCGTTTGCAAGTTTGGAGGTATCACTCTCTTATTTTATAGTGTCCCTCGTTATCTTTAATCTCACTTTTATATACTCACTTTCCTTTGCTTTTATATCTCTTTTACGCCTTACTAAAGTTCCTTCATCAATATCCTACTAGAAATCAATCTTGGATACTTCAAGTGGTTCGGTAATTGTTTTTTAAAATAAAATTTTGAGTTCGAGCCGAAAATCAATCTTGAGCACTTCAAGTGGTTCGGTAATTATTTTTTAAAACAAGATTTTAAGTTTGAACTAATTTCGAGTCTAGTGAATAATCACTAAGAGAGTTTTATTTTTTTATAGGAACACCTAGCTCAACCAGATTAGTAGGGGTTCGATGGACTTCCAGATATAGCGCTTAAATAAAATAAAATAAAAACTATACTGTAAACTGATTTTTAGTGTACGTAAGTATTAGAATTAAATTTTGATTTAACTTTGGATTTGCGGTTTGGTTAGAGATCAACCACACACCTGTGAGATCGAGAGAGAAAATCTACACACCCAAGGAGATATATTGAATGCGTTAGTGTTAGTTGGCACCATATTTTAATAGATGAGCATGCCCTCGTGCTACCATTTAATATTGATAAATACTTGGCAATTATGGATACCTTCTCTTCAACGGCCATGGTAATTTATTGGTCTTCTCCGCATCTTCGAAAGGAAAATCACCAGTGTGTATTCAAAGACTTGGGATTGGAATTTTGGAGTTGCCAAGCTTTCTCTATTGCCATCAGCTCAAGACTTGGCGTTCAAGCTTTCTCTGTTGTTATCAGCTCAAGACTTAGGGTTGGAATTTTGGAGTTGCCAGAGCTCCAACGGGATATATCTAAGTCAAGATAGCTGAAGATTCTTTTCTTCTAGATTATATAATTAAATTGGTGGTTGGATTGGAAAAAAACTTCAACAAAAACGACAACCATCGGGCGCTTAATTTTCCTTCGAGAATCCCAGCAAGAACCTGACGTTTCGTAGCTGAGTTCGATGGATGACTCTGTCATTACAGCCAAGCAATTCTGAGCCAAGAAATATATTTGAATTAGACATGTATAGAATTTGTAGTCTTAGGCTCCCATGCACCCTCATGGTTTCCTTCAGGCAGCTCCTTACCAACCCGACATCTTTCTGTGTCGTTTGCAGACATTAACAAGAACTGATCATGTGATAAGATGAAGCAAAGGTTGATCATGTCCGGTTTTTTTAATTCTCTGTGTGTATTCTTTTTAAGGAAAAAACCGGCTTCTTCCTGTCATGCCTTTCTCTTCACTCTAGTGTAAAGGGAGCCTAATCAATTACTGGTGCTCAAACACGCAAAATCCATCACTTGTTACCGTTCCAGGGTTGTTAGGTAATAGATACACTTCAAATCTTCTGCTATACTCAATACACTTTTTTTTTTTTTTTTTCACGTTAAAACTAGTCATTTGATTTGCGTTTTATTTTATTTTTTTTAATAAAAATATTGAACATGAATATCTTGTCAACGTATTTTTTTTAAAAAGAATATTTTCTAAATATATATAAAAAATTATGCATGTATCTAATTAAATAAATCAATAATTATTTGTGTAAATAAATAATAAAAAATCATTAACGGTAAATAAATACATTATTGAAAATATTGAGAGAGAGATATGGATCCAAAAAAGATCAAATAAGAAGAAAAAATGATAAAGGAGGGATACTAATTGAAATATAAATTTAAAAATTATTTAAAAATAAATTTAAAAAATATCAAATTAAAAAAATAAATATTAGAAGAAAAAAAACAATAGCCCGAATGTTGTGGCTTAACTCGTTAAACTAATGATTCAGGGTATAAACTCAATTGAGTTAAAAATTTTATTTAACTTAAATTTATATTTTATTTTTAAAAAGACTAAAAAAAGAGCCCAAAGCTTGGTTTGACCACTATAATAAAGAGTACACATGGGTGGGTAGAACTCTAAACCTGGGCCTTAGCCTTAAGCTTGGTTGTACTTTTTAAAGAGGTGGACAACCCTTATATTTTTTAAAAAAGGAAAGTGACACATCACTTGCAAAGACAAATAATGTGTTATCTACAGGCTCAAATTCTAGCCACCACTATGATGGCTGGAAAATCAAACCAATGTTTATTTTGCTTATAAAACCCAATTTTAAGTCATTTCAAATAATAATAATAATAATAATAATAATAACATCACCAACACCTTTAAAACACCTACAACAAAATCATCAACCTAAAATACCAAACAAAAAAAAAAGTCAACAAATCCAAAATCAAACCGGGTTAGTTTTGGCTTCCTCGGCTTATATCTACTTTTTTAGGTAACATTGAGGCTTTAAAACACTACCAGCAATCTCCTCTCATTGTTGGAAAATAGTGTGAATGGTAATTTTCTCTCACATCACTGGAATCTAGCAACCATCTTTCTCTTTTTTCTAACTAATGATTGAAAAATAATACAAATGAACTTATATACCAAAAGTGAATTTTGCAAGTTTAAAGGAACCTAAATTGTATAAATTATGTTATTTTTTAAAATTGAGGACCTAGGTGTATTTTTTGCAAAATCTTTAGCACGCCACTGATGTTTCTCGCCTTTTTTCATCTTGGTCCCTCATCTTCCAATTTCATTATTTCCTAAGAAATCAAAAGCAATTGGACTTAAATTAAGATCAAATCATAAAAAAATTAAGAAATAAAATGAATTATTTGAAAATAAATAGTAAGTCCACAACTTTTTGTGAGTGTATGACCATTGTTAATCTACAATAATTTATCCACATCTTTTAGTGTATTCTATAATATAATAATGTAGAATAGTACTTACAAAAGGAAAAAAAAACATAATTTATTTATTTCTCTCTTAAACATCCCTATACCAATCAATTCTCAATCTTCTTGACACTCACAAATCTAATACTTACTAGTAGTGAGGAGAACTATTAGTACATGTTATTATTACATGCTAATAAATTATGATGAGATCTTCATTACCATATCGGAGCATATAAGAACAAGAATAAATGCAACAAATATGTTTATATAATATCAAAGTAATGCTACTTTTACTCATTAAAAAAAAAAAAAATTATCAAATATAATAACGTTTGATAAAGTCATGAAAAAACTTTACACACAAATCAAGGTTTTCATGGCTAGGCTGATAAGCTTATTTGATGGCTGTGTGATTCACATGAAGAAAATAAGTTCCATGTTTAAGTTAGTATGTGTATAAAGAGGAAAAAAAATACAATAAGAAAAAAAATAAATTAAAGGTTAAGAAATGCATATCTGGCCTAAAAATTACATGGTTGGCCCTGGTTTGGCTAGACTTTCAATTGTTTGCTCTAGTTTTCATGATCTTTGGCTTGCTTTTAAGGCATTTATTGGATTTTATGATTTACATGTCTTGCTAGAAATTTCTTATTAGCTTTTAGGTGTAGTCGTGTTCTAGCTTGTTTGCCATTGTATCATGAGTGGAGAAATTGGCACTTAAGTTGGTCATCCGTTAGCTAGCCATTGTTGCTCGTTGGTTTATGTGTTATTTGATGGGTGTTGTGTCATGCACGCTATTAGTGAAAATATTGGTGGTGAGCAATATTATTAATATAGAAAATGATATATGCTTTTCTAAAAAAAAACTTTGTGTGTGCATAGAAAAGTTGCATGTAAGAAACGTTTGTGTGAGTGACTCGGGAAAAACCAAGAAATGCATAGAAGAGCATGTCATGTAGGACTTGCTAGACTAGATCACCACCGGGTCTAGATAAAGTTTTGGGTGAGAATTTCAATTATTTGAGCTTTGCCCAAACAACTGGGAAAAAAAACTTATATTGCATATGCCAATCCCTTTTGTTTTTTAAATTATATTTTATATTTATTAAAATGCTAAATTTCCCCATTATAACTAAAATACCAATATGAAAATATAAAAAATATCCCTAGCTCCAGTTTTTAAAAGGAAAATTTAGTCATTAATTTGACTTTCTGAATGGTTCTTCAGAGTTATAGCTAGTTGCGAATGAAATTTTTAATAAGGACATCCTGCCTTGTTCTACATGTAACCAATAAAAAATATTACTGTCAATATCAAATTCATTGATTTTTGTTGAGAAAAGTAAGAATATTATTACATGTTACAATCCATGGTATTCATATTGTGAGTTATTCTAGGCTTTTGTTAACACCAAAAGCTAATATTAATATAAGGAGTAATTATTAACAATACACTTCTGAGATTGACGTGGTGAAAATATATTGGTTAATTTACCCTTACAAGTTACACCTAAGACAACAAAAGCATGCTTTGCTTGCAGTGGAGGGAAATTATCGCTTAAAACGCTCATGGTCTCCGCGTTGAACCCCACACCTCTGCCCCTCTCATCCTTGCTCGCTGGGTTTAAGAGATAGCTATTTGACCCCTTTTTCGTTACGTTTAATATATTTTTTTTAATAAAAAATTAAATATATAAGCTTTTTTAGTATAAAAAAATTCTAAATGTAAATTAAAAGGTTTATATATACATCTAATTAAATAAATTAAAATTATTTATCTGAATAAAAAAAGTTCATTGACTATAACTAAAAACAAAACTAGAAAAATTGATATTTGATCTCACAACATAAATTATTTATCTAGTTGTGTTTAATAAATTTATTTATTAAAATTAAATTTCCATTCAATCAAATAATAATAAAAATAAACACATACATGAAATTAATTGAATAAAATAAAAGAAAAAAAAAATATTAAGCAAGCCTACATATATTAGAAACTTTTATTTAAAAATAAATATTTTTATTTTTAAGAATAAAGTTCATCTATATAAAACATTAAAAGAATTTATAAATGAATCAAAATAATATCTTTAAAAATTAAAAACATATAAAATATTAAAAAATATATATATTAAAAAAAGCTAAATAAAAAAATAAAAAATAATAGAAGAGGGATATTAATTAAAATATAAATAAAAAATATTTAAAAGAAGATATTAAAAGAAGGTATAAACTAAAATAAAAACTAAAACTAGAATAAGAAAAACAAGAAAAAAAAAGGCAACAATAGTCTAGGTGCTATAAGTTTTGAAGAAATAAAAAACAAGTGACTTGGGTTATAGCATCAATCAAGTTTAATAAATTGATTTTATTTTAATGAAATAATATATATATATATATATATATATATATATATATATATATAATAATGATAACTTGGAAAATAAACCTTAAAAATTATAAAACTGGATTAAAAAAATGACGAAAAGAATCGGCTCAAGTCAACTTGAGATAACATGATAAACACATAACCTAGATAATAAGGGGTTGGCCAACCCGGTTTAACCCAAAGAACCCATCGCCTAGGTGATGAGATTGGAATAACCTAATTTTTTGTCGAAGAAAACCATAAAGCCAATCTTAAAAAAAATATATGTTAAATAATGAAATTGAAAAAAAAAATCCAAAAAAAAAATGTCACCTCGCATTAACATTTCAAACTTGTAACCTGGATTATTAGATGAGAAACACCATACATGAAAAAAACCAAAAAGCCAAATTCCTAGCAAATAAAACGTTGAAGGAAAAAATCAAGAAAAATAATCATTTACAAAAAGGATCTGAAATAGAAAATGATAATTAAAAGAATGAGGGTGAAAATAAAAAAAAAATTAAATGGAAACAACAAATTTTCAATTGGAGGATTAAATTGAAAATAAAAATAACTTTAATAAAAAAAAAATCAAAAGAACGAGGACCAAATCAGATAAAGTAATACACCAAAAACTTGGATTGAAGGATAAAATTGAAAACCAATAATTTTTTTTATAAAAGATGTAGGGACAAAAAAGAAATAAAAAGAATAAGGAATAAATTAAAAAAAAAAAAAAAAGAAGAATTGGAGGACTAAATTGAAAATAATAAAAATTTTATAAAAAGACCAAAAATCAAAATTAAAAATAAAAAGAATAATAATTGAAATTAAAATATTAAAAATAAAGAGGGTTAATCTATAATTTTCTAGGGAGGAGAGATAAAAGAAGGAAAAAAAATAAAAGTTGTCTGATGACAAACTGTCTTACTATCATTGACTTGCGTTGCAATACGAGAACACAATGACACTTCCAACAATATGGCTAATAAGCATGTTTTGTTACTTGGAGACATCGAACGTACCATCTAAAGAGTGTGTGTGTCTCCCACGCACTGACACGTATACAACACATGTCAATAATTTTTTAAATTTAAATATTAGTTAATTAAGTGAAAAAGACCAAATTGTCCTTCATGTGTTTTAGAATGAACAAAAAACAAATATGAAATGACAACAAAACTACCACTTGATGCATATCTTATTTTTTTATTGAATCTAGGAGTAAAAAAGCTTGTTTATTGTAATTTTAAAAGAAAAAAAAAAGATAAAAATAGTCTAAGTTACAACTTTAATTTTTTATATTGAAGAGTAATTTTGTGATTTTATTATTTTAAAATTTTGAAATATATATATCCCTAACAATCTTTTAATTATAAATAAACCATAACAAAAGATCAAATTACCCTAGGTAAGATATTTTTTCTTTGCAGGGAAAAAAAATAATTTCATTGCGGCAATGAATATTTTTTGTGTTTGGATGTACAATATTTTTGCTGCATTTTTTAGAAGTTTTGTAATTAGTACAAGAAGGAGAGGAGAAGAGAAGACAGCGAAGATGAGAGAAGAGAAGAGAAGCAGTCACAAAACCTTATTTATAATTTAATTATTATATTTTATCTTTAAATTATATAATAGGAGCAAGAAATTACACACTTGATGTTTCACCACACCCAGCATTTGTATGTACCCTTTAATAAAGCAATGTCATAGAGTTTCAAGAACCTCACTTTCTTATTACTCCTACCTCATAGACCACTGTTTCTCATTGAAGTCTTTGAGTTTTGCAAGAATTACTCATGCCCAGTTGATAAAAGTTGGGTTGAATAGACATACTTTTCTAGGTAATCGGTGCCTTGATTTGTACTCTCAGTTTGGCAATGTTAATGATGCTTTGAAAGTGCTTGATGATATAAGTAGCAAGAATATTGTATCCTGGAATATTTGCTTGAAGGGGTTGTTGAAGTTTGATCATTTGAGTTTGGCATGTTCCGTGTTCGATGATATGCCTGAACGAGATGTTGTTAGTTGGAATTCTATGATTTCAGGCTATGCTTCACGTGGGTATTTTGATTGTGCATTGGAAACTTTTTCGGAAATGCAAAAGTTGGGTGTGAGACCAAGTGAGTTCACGTACTCAATTCTAATGTCTGTGGTGTTTGGGGTTCGACATGGAAAGGAAATTCATGCTAGCATTGTTCGGAGTGGTTTGGGTGCATTGAATGTGGTGCTCGGAAATTCTTTAATTGACATGTATGGGAAGTTTAGTTCTTTAGATTATGCTCTTGGTGTGTTTTTGACAATGGAAGAGTTAGATGTTATCTCTTGGAATTCGTTGATTTCGGTATGTTGTAAATCAGGATATCCAGAGCTGGCATTGGATAAGTTTTGTATAATGAGATCCTTAGGGTATGCACCTGATGAGTTTTCAGTTTCTGTAGTGATCACTTCCTGTTTGAATTTGCGAAATTTGGAGAAGGGTAAGCAGATTTTTGCTCTGTGTGTCAAAGTGGGATTTCTTTGTAATACCATTATATCAAGTGCCACAATTGACCTGTTTTCCAAATGCAACAGATTGAAGGATTCAGTTCGGCTTTTTGAAGAGCAAGATCAATGGGATTCTGCAGTTTGCAATTCCATGATTTCAAGCTATGCACGGTGTGGGTTTCGGGAGGATGGTCTCCGACTTTTTGTGCTAACCTTGAAGAAGGATATTAGGCCTACTGAGTTCACACTAAGCAGTGTTCTACACTCCACTTCCATTCTTAAGTTGGAGCAAGGAACTCAGTTCCATTCCTTGGCTGTGAAATCAGGTTTGGAGTTGGATGCTATTGTTGCCAGCTCGCTGGTGGAGATGTACAGCAAATTTGGTTTCATTGACTGTTCTATAAAAATCTTTAATGAGATGATTGTGAGAGATTTGATAGCCTGGAATACCATGATTATGGGTTTGACTCACAATGGTAGGGCGTTCGAGGCCCTGCAAACCTTCAAGGAACTACTTAGGAGAGGTCTGCCACCAGATCGAATAACACTAGCTGGAGTTCTGTTAGCCTGCAGCTTTGGGGGTTTTATCAGTGAAGGAATGACCATATTTTCATCCATGGAGGAAAGGTACGGGGTTAAACCTAGCAATGAGCATTATGCTTGCTTTGTGGACTTGTTGTGTCAAGCTGGTAGGCTTGATGAAGCATTATATGTTGCAGAATCAATGCCTTATGAGCCTGTTTCTTTAATCTGGGAATCAATACTTCATGCCTGTTTGATTCATGGAGACCTAAAACTCTCTGAAAGAGTAGCCGAGAGGTTGATGGAACTGGAACCGCAGTCATCTCTACCTTATTTGGTACTGGCTCGGATATTTGAAATAAGGGGTCAATGGGAAGGTGTGGTTCGAGTTAAGAAAGCCATGAAAAGGGGAAAGGTGGAGAAGGTGATTGGATGCAGTTGGATTGGAGTAAAAAACCAAGTATGTACTTTTACGGCAGACCAATTACAGCATCATAGAGGCAAAGAGATTTACTTGGTACTGAGATTACTGAATTGGGAGATGGAAGCTAAATGTTATTTGCAGTACCATGATAAGATGAGATGAGGAGCTCTCTTCCACGGAGACACCACGTTAGAATTCTGAGATTCTCAAGTACGGTTATACTTGTGGATGTCTCTGTCTTAAACCCATATATGCTCACCTGACACCGATTCGTCAAGATTCTGGTATGGTTAACTTCGTACTAAAAGTGTACTTATCAAGTGCTCTTTTTCTTTGAAGAAAGTAAAACAACTACATGGAAAAAATGCGTTCCCTGAAGGGCTATTGAACTCCTGGTCTCAAATGTAGCTTACCTGATGTAATGGGATCAACTAACCATGTATCTTCTCAACTGGTTACACTATTTCGTCAACACACAGATACTGCCATTTATTTCCATGAATTAGCTTGTTCTGAGCGACCAAAACTTTAACGAATGAAGTTAAAATAACAGCTTTTCATCATTTTTTCTACATCAATCAAATTTCTTCCAATTTATGTTTTTTGTTTTTCTAAATATTAGATTAAACAATTATAGGGGTTTTGGTGAAAACTTCACTATCTTCCTTTACTTTTCAATGGGCGTGACATGAGAGATTTGACACTCTGATTTTTATCACTTTCACAAGGCATTGCCAGGCATTTAGGTAGGTTGTTTACATTTTAGTTATCAAGTTATCTTTTGTTTTACCCTTTAACTTTGTTTTCACTTATTTGTTTGGAATATGCAAATTGTTGTATTTTGTTCTCTTTCAATTGCTTTGGATACTCTGTTCGAGTTTTTTTATTGTAGTTTTTTTTTACTACTTTTTAATAAGGTATTTTCCTTCTCGCTACATTTGAACTTCAATTTGGCTTTATTTTTTCGCTTTGATTGTGTGTTTTGTAATGCCCTTTTGGTGTTCGAATATGAAAAGGAAAAATAAGTCTTTATGGTGTCATGATGTTTTAACTTATTTTTTCTGATTAAATTTAAGGGCTTCCCTCATTCTAAATGATTGATCTTTTCTCATTGTTGTGATATTTTTTTATTATTAATAATATGGGTGTTCGGGTCAGCTTGCATATACCTCGACTAATTCCACAAATCTTGAAGTTAATGATCATGTAAGCTTTTAGTGGCCTTGAAATTTGTGAGACTCAAACGGGCGACTTTTAGGGAGCAAACTTGATGCCTAACCAGTTATGTTACTCCTTGCAGGATTATTTTGAAACGTCTTTTGTAAGAGCAGGTGGTGTGTGTGGTTATTTTTTATAAACTCAATTTGCTTTAGCTTTTCTATAGTCTTATGCATCCGTAACAAGGTGTATTCTCTAGGTTTAATTTCATAGTTTTTTATTTTTATTTTTATCATTGTTGTATCAACTATGATACTAGGAAACTCTGAACTTTTTAATATTTTTAAGTTCTCCTTATTTTTTATTTGAACTCATTATTAGGGAGGTTCTGGACTTTTAATTTCAACATTTCCTTGGCTTTATTGTTTTACCTTTTGATGCTTAGAAATCCTCATCTTCTAAATTTAAAAGTTCTCTACTCCCACAACATTCTACTTATATTAAAATGTATATAATTATTATATTTATCTAAATAACTAATTGGATTTCTTAAAATATTCCATAATTCATATTTGACCATGAGTTATTGATATTAGCGGAGTACTTGGTTTTTTGTTTTGTTCTTTCCAAGTGGTTTTGGGAGTAGAAAATATAACAGTATGATGGTCTCAAATGTACAACTATAAGTTATGTCATAACCTAGTTTTGAATAATGTTCTAAAATTATTTATATATATTTTTTTTATTATTCAACAAAATGAGATGAAGAAAGAAAGAAAATTGAGGTTGAGATCTAAACATGACCAAAACTAGAAGATTTGATCAAGTTTAAGAACTTATTTAAATTTCTAACTAATTTAATTGACTTATTTAAGAATTTAATTGAAGCAAAAATTAAGTTTGAAAGTCAATTAGGCAAAAAAAATGAAAGAATGAATTAAGTTGCAAGCTATCTGCATCGTGAGCAGTAGTTCCTCCGCTGTCCAAAGTCACCGTGAGCAGCAGCAAACTTCAGTAGATCCTCTGCTGTCCAAGGTCAGCAACATGAGTAGTAGTAGACCTGCAGTTCCTCCGCTGTCCAAGGCCACCGTGAGTAGCAAAAAACTAGCAGCAGAGGATTTGCTTCATCAGCAATTACCAACAGCTGATTCCACCGTGAGCAGAAGTAGAAGATTTTCTTCATCCACAGAGCTTCAATACCAACAAAGCTTCAACCAGTCAACCGGTAGCAACTTCTTCAGCCCACAGTAGCAGTCTTGTGTCAACCGAAAGCAACAGTAGAAGTTTCCCTTTCCAGCATCTTTAGCTATCCTTTGCACCAGCACATAGCTTCTCTGCGTTGATGGACTTCCAGCAGCAGAGCAACATCAACGCTGAACAAAGCCTGCGTTCATCGTGGGCTTAGGTTTGCTTTAGGTGGATTTGATTTTTAGTCCACGTGATTAGGCTAAGCTTTTTAAGGCCTAAGACTGTATTTGACAAAGTTAAAATCTATCTAAGAAAAATGCATTTGTTTGAGTTTTTAAGATTTGTTTGGTAAAAGTGCTTTTAGAAAAATTTCAAGGTTTGTATTTTTTTTTAGTGTTTGCCAAATACAATTCTTATTTTTTAATTAATTAATTTTTATGCTCTTAAATGACTTATTTGCAATTTTTTTGTTTCTTATATTTTACCATCTTATATTTAATATTTAAAATTATGACCTGCGTGAGGTATTTTTAGTATTAAATAAATTAGTTTCCTTTCATAAAAACAATAAAAATATTTCTTTAATATATATATATATATATATATATATATATTAATTTGCATATAGCAAAGTATCTCAAAAATAAATAATATTTCCATAATTTAGAATACTAAAAAATCACAAAAAAATAGTTTTTATTTTATTTTGCGTGTATACTAGATTTAATAACAAGTTTATTAAAATCATGAGAACTTTACCTATATTCTAAAAACATCAAAAAATCTCAAGTAACTTTTGATGATAACTGGGTGTTATCTTGCTTTGCCAAATAACACCCAGTAATCTTTGAAAATGTCTTCAGTTTTTTCTAGAAGATATATTATTAGAACTCATCTAGAGAATTCAATTCTCCATGGTCTATATTGTTTTAATCATCAACAAACTGCTAATTGAAGAAACCCAACACATTTCAGATAATTTATAGTAATAGTTCAAATACTGAAGGAATGAAAGTATCTATATATTGGGGTCATTAATGACTTTTTATCTTATATAATATGTGAGCTAAATGTATGACTTGAATTTTATGTTTGATTTATATTTGATTTATGTTTTTACTCCTAATATTTTATGTAAACTTCTCTAACTCGTTAGATTGTTTATTATATTGTTCAATACATACAAGCTATGTTTATGGTTAAAGGTGTCCTGCCACTGCTAGCAACATCCAAAAATTTTAATTATGCTTATTAAGAAAAGAAAAATTCTTTGAGAAATTGATTATAACTTAGACATAGATTGTATGACAGAAAGGAATAGGAAAAATAACATTTAACGAGAACCAAAACATCTATAGTTAATTATAACTTTACTAACAACACAACACAAAATTGGTTCTCTTATGAACTAATAAAACACTAGTAGAGATCATAACAAAAGCAGACATTCTAAGCCTAGCTTTATAATCGAATAATCTTTGGCAAGCTCTACATTGATCAAACGTTTGTTTAGCTAAGCTATCTCTTCATTTTGTCCATTCTTTACATGACTCCATAGTTGAAATATTATCACCATGTTGATGTTTTTTTATGGGCATATGCTCAAGTGACATTAGAATGAATTTCTGTGGGTCTACAGGCATGTATATTCTAATAAAGTTGTGAAGTAAACAACAAACCATTATCACCTAACCCTATATTTTAATTAGATAAAATAATCGACTTCTTAAGATACCCCATCACTTTTGAAAAGGAAAAAGCATCTTTTAATAACATTTCAAGCTTGATTGAAGTACTCTTCATGATTTCTAAGTGCACATATATTGTGACGTAACGGAAAGCTGTTGAAGAAGCAGGTCACCGTCTGCTTTGAAAAACAATAATTGTTTGAATCTGCGAACACAAGAAATGCTCAATTTCATGAGCCAGAGAATAAAGTTCTCTAAGAGAAAGTTTATTATGCAAATTAAAAGTGCCTTGCAATGAAAATAAACAGCCTTTATATAAGTTGCACATCCTAGTTCAACCAGGACTAAATTTTTTAGGAAAGAAATAACTGAAATAGGAAAATAATACTAGAGTCCTGAAGGTAAATAAATTCTGATATTAAAGCATAAATCAAAACGTCCTAAAATAGATTGGAGAAAGCCAACTGCAACTCCTGATTTGTCTCTTTGAGATTGTCTCTATAATAAGTTGTTTGCTCGTTCTTCTGCAGTTAGCTCTTCCTTATGCAATCTGTTATTCTCCTTGCAACTGGTTCTACATCAGTCTCCCTTGCGTGAAAAGAACTCGACCTCAAGTGAGTTATATTTGAAGACGCCACATCAAGGGGATGATATTCATACAAATGTGTGACAGTGAAAGTAGGAGAAATGGCCACATCGGTAGGAAGGTTGATGATATATGCATTGTTATTGATTTTTCATAGAATCTAGAAAGGTCTATATTTCTTGTCTTTCAACTTGTTGTATATATCTACAGGCAGTCGTCCCTTGTGCAAGTAAACCATTACGCGATCATCAGCTTGAAATATATGAACCCTTCTCTTCTTATCAACTTTAGCTTTATATTTGGCGTTGGATGTCTCTAGATTTTGCTGCACTTGGTCTTGAATAATTGTTATTCGCTATGCCATATTATCTGTTGCAATACTTAAACTAGGTAGTTTAGGCAGAAGAACCAAGTCTAAAGCATGGCGTGATGGACAACAATAAACTATATGGAATGGTGTCTTCCCTATAGACCGGTTGAGCATGTTAATATAGGCAAATTCAGCTTGTGCAAGAGTAATATCCCACTATTTTGGTTTTGTACCAGAAAGACAGCGAATTAAATTCCTAATAGTGCAGTTTACTACTTCTGTTTGGCCATCGAATTGAGGATGACTAGTGTTGCTGAAGTTTAGGGATGTTTCAAATCACCATAAAGTTTGGCAAAAATGGCTTAAGAATTTGGTGTCCCTGTCGGAATGATGGATTTGGGAACCCCATGTAAATGAACAATCTCTTTGAAAAACAAATTTGCAACATAAATTGCATCCGCAGTCTTTTTGCAAGCAATAAAGTGGGCCATTTTAGAATACTAATCAACTACCATGAATACAGAATCAAATCCGAGTTGGGTATGCGGGAGGCCTAAGACAAAGTCCTTGGAAAGATCCTCCCACGGTGCTGCTGGAATGGGAAGAGGAATGCATAAACTGGTATTTTGAGACTGGCCTTTGGCAGCTTGACAAATGGGGCATCTTTTAACATGACTGCCAATATCACGTTTCAATTGTGGCCAATAATACATTTCCTCAACAAGAGTTATGGTTTTATCACATCCCAAGTGTCCACTTAAGCCTGCACCATGTAACTCGTGGATTATCTGAGCTCGTAATGAGCTCCTTGGGATGTACAATTGGTTGCCATGAAAGAGATATCCCTCCTGAATATGTAACCTATCTATAGAGAACCCTACTTGACACTTTGCCTAAATATCCTGAAAGTCTTCATCGGCTGCATATAATTTTTTGAGGCAGTCAAATCCTGTTACTTTAGTTTGCAGTGTGACAAGCAGTAATGCTCTCTAGCTTAGGGCATCAGCTGCCCGATTCAAGCGATCTGCCTTATGTTTATAGGAGAAGCTAAAGCGTTGTATAAAGGAAATCCAGCGAGCATGCATCCAGTTGACATTGTTCTGGCTGTTGAGAAATTTCAATGCTTGATGGTCGCTGAATAATACAAATTCCCATTGCATTAGATGTTGTTCCCAGACCTTCAAGGTGTGAAACACAACATATAATTCCAGCTCGCAGGTAGACCATTTTCAGCGAGTTCACTAAGTTTTTCATTGTAAAATACGATTGGCATGCTGTCTTGAGATAGCACATCGTCAATGCTAACAATAGAAGCATCGCACTCTACCTGGAACAGTTTATCAAAATCTGGTAGTACCAAGACTAGGGTGGAGGATAGTTTAACCTTAATCAGCGTGAAACTCTATTCTACTTCTTTTCCCCAATGGAATTTCTTTTTCTTCATGCATTTAGTAATGGGTACGATAATCCGATTAAATTCCCTCACGAATCGCCTGTAAAACGTTGCCAGGCCATGAAAACTGTGGACCTCACTTACAGTTTTTGGAGTTGGCCACTCTCTAATGGCACAAATTTTTTCTTCATCCACCTTGATTCCATCTGCACTTATTATGAATCCCAAAAAAACAAAAGCTACTAGTCATAAAGCTGCACTTCTTCAGATTAACGTACAACTTATTTTGCTGCAAGATTTTAAGTACTTCCCTCAGGTGTGCAACATGGTCAGATTTGGTTTGGCTATAAATTAATATATAGTTAAAGTACACAACCATAAATTTTCCCTCAGGTTTCCCTCAGGTGTAACGAAAAGCTCTTGAAAAAGCAGGTCACCGTCTGCTTCGAAAAACAATAATTGTTCGAATCTGCAAACACAAGAAACACTCGATTCCACGAGCCAGAGAATAAAGTTCTATAAGAGAAAGTTTATTATGCAAATTGAAAGTGCTTTACAATGAAAATAAACAACCTTTATATACCGAGAGAATATATCCGTCAGTAAAATCCATGAGAAATGTACCGACGAAAACATTCCCTCGATATTTCGTTTTATATTTATCAATTTTCTAGTTGTGAAACTCCTAATATATGAGTGGCAAGATGGCCTCTCCTTGTTCTATATTTAGATTTATCATTGTTCAGTGTTGTTATAGCTGTATATGGGCCTTTTAATGCTCCCAAAAAAATTCTAAAAAAAATAAAAACACATAATTAATTTAATCATACTTAATTATACAATTTTAGGGCTAGAATGAAAACATAGTTCATTTCTGTATAGAAGATAAATCCGCACATACACACAAATTTCTAGATCATCCATAAATATATTGTTTTTGAAATTTAACAATAACCATCTTTTCCAATTATACATAAAACTAAAAAGGTGTGGGGAAATCACTATTTCCCCACACCTAAATGCACTATGGAATACAACAGTAATCCATAGTGTATTCCTCTCTTCTTCTTCTTCTTCTTTTGCCAACTTTCTCTTTTTTCCTTCTTTTTTTCATGTTTTTTCCAAATTTCCTCTTTTTCCTTTTTGTTGTTCTTTTCTTTATCAAAATTTTCTTTGTTGATTTTACTTTTTTAAAATTGAGCTGATTAAAAATTTTGCTTTGTAATTTTTTTCTTTTAAAATACTGTGGATTGCTATGGTGTTTTTCCACATAGTTTTCTATTCTATATATTTTTTTATTTTTTAAAATTATATTTGTCAATTTTTTTTTATATTGAGCTGATTGAGAATTTTATTTTGTAATCTTTTTTAAAACATTGTTGATTGCTATAGTGTTTCTCCGCATGGTTTTTTTTTTTTTATGATTTTCTTTGAATTACCTTTTTTATTATTTTATTTTTTAATATTGAGCTGGTTAAAAATTACAGTTATACTATATGAGGAAAGCACTGTAACTTTCCTCGCAAATTACTGTGGATTACTATAGTGTTTTTTCTCACATGATTTTTTTCTATTTTGTTATGTTTTTCTCTAAAATTTTCTTTCTCAATTTTATTTTTTAAATATTAAGCTGGTTAAGAATTACAATTATAAGTAAATACAAGTTTTTCCTCGCAAAACACTATGGATTGATATAGTTTTTTCTCATATGGTTTTTTTCCAGTTTCTTTTGTGTTTTCTTTTTTTGTAATATTTTTTCCCAAAATTATCTTTTTTGATTTTTTTTAGTAGTAAGTTGGTTAGAATTTAACTTTGTAATAAAGCTTAATAATGTGGGGAAAGCACTGTATCTTTCCTCACAAAACATTGTTGAGAATTACAATTACAAGTTATTACAAATAACACTAAATCATAAAACACTATAAATTGCTACAATATTTCCAACATGATTTGTTTTCTCTTTTTATTGGGTGTTTTTTTTCTTCTAAAATTGTCTTTGTCAATTTAATTTTTTTAATATTGCACTGATTAAAAATTTAATTTTTGGATGCCAAAAAGTTCATCTCCAGCCAAAATAGCCTGTTGAACTCCTCTCTTTTATGTGACTGGAAGATACCAGTCCCACCTAATTTATTTATTTTTCCTCCAAGGCTTTTTTTCTTGTTTTATTTGTGAATGTATTTTCGGATTTATTTCCACTTTCTTATAAATTACCTTTTCTATTGGAACTATAAATTATACCAACATAACGTGTCAATATACAGTAACAGACGATGAACTATTCATGGACCAGTGCCACTTGGCTAGCTATGGATCATTCGCTCAAACCTTACTAGCTAGATGTTGTAACGAAATAAAGCAAAGTCCATGTCATTTGTAAATCACAGTCCAACTAATGCTATAACGACTTTCAAGTTGCCACCCATGCAAAGAGATTAACCATAGCTTGTTATACACCAAGATCCACAAGCATGCTTTCATTTTTGGACCACCAATATCCAACCCATTTTGCCATTTGCAAACACTTCATGTTCATGATGGTATATGGTGGGACAACCCGAATCAGCATTAACAGGAGGATGGGTGGTAGTTGATATGTGGAGAGTTTTAAGTGATGGAGAAAAGGTCTTGCAGGATCATGTGCCGTGTTCTAACCAGTACAAGTGGTTGTTTCGTCACTCTTGTCCTTTTCATATCTTCCCTTCGAAAACTCTAGTTTCTATATTCTGTGTTCTTCCTCTTTATCTTGTCCCATATTTTGATTTGTTCTCTTCTTATGTGTGTCTTCGAAGTTCTTAAGAAAATGTAAAGTTGAAAATTAGTTAAAAAAAACATATATCCTACTATGATTCTTCAATCGTTTAAAATTAGTATGAATACTAAAAAGCATAATTGATACCAAGAAATCGGATGCAGCAGTTTCTCTGTCAAGGCTTGAAGAAAACCTCAAAAGACCACAGTTTTTACAAGGCTGATGAGGGATTAGGAGATTGAAACTGCTAGAATAGCGCTCCATAGTGGTTGGAAAATAAGTTTTCTTCAGTTTGAAGTACCCTCCAATACTTAAATACGCATAAATACAAGAGGGAAGATTTTGAGGTTGTGTTGCATGTGTTTGCAGAGAATATATAAGAGATGAAGTGTGTGTTTGTATTAGAGGGGAAGATTGAGGTTTTGGGTGTAAGAATCACTAAAAAAATTATAAAAATAAAGAAAAATTAGCTTTTTATAGTTGAGTTTTAAGTATAAATGGATTGTACTTAACCACAATCTCAACCACAAAAGCTAAAACAAACACACTCTTAAAGAGTGTGTTCGACAGTTCTATATCATTGCTTTTTAAATTAATTTTTATTTAGAAATATATTATAATGATTTTTTTTAAAAAAAAAATTATTTTTGATATCAGCGTATTAAAATGATTGAAAAATATAAAAAGCATATTAATTTAAAGTACAAAAAAATAAAAAAAATGAATTTAAAATAAAATACTTTTAAAATATAAAAATAAATCGTGATTAATTATGAAATCAAAATCATCATTCAATTACTCGTTCAATGCTTATGATATCTTTTGTTTAAAATGTTCATGAATTCCAAGTTGCCACCTATATAAAGAAGAGACTAATTTTCTATTATTTGTTGGGTTGGTTGATTATAGCACTATAACTTATAGTTTTGAAATCTGGTTCGACTCGGGGGTTTGATCTAGAAGCCGGCTGACCCAAGGCTAGAATCGAGCCAGGTTGAAGGAAAAATAGGACAAGAAAAAATCCAGTGCGATCTAGTTGACCTGGCAAGATCTGGTCATAAACACGGTTGCAACCTGTTGATTTTTATTTTATTTTTACTAAAACGACATCATTTAAAAAAAAAAAAATTGACTCGGACAATTCGGTCATAACTTGATAACCTGATTAAAATCCGGAAGATGAGTTTTGATCCGAACTGGCCACGAACTCGATCTGAAAATTATGCTCTAACGATCGTGGAATAAACAATTGCTTTCATGAATTCCAGGTCAATTATAACTTGGGTCCGATGGTAGGGAAATGTATTTTTCAGTCCCTCACGGCAGCTCCAACCAAATAAAGCACCCATTATTGCAGCAATAAATGAAACACAAAAAGCATTTGAGCAAAGCCAAGAACCAAGAGGACTAAGAGAACCCTTTAAAAAAGAAAGAGAACCCACAGGACTTGTCGTTCATTTATAAAACAGAAAAAACTCAATGTGTCATTTGCTCATAAGGTAAATACTTAAAAGAAAAATAGGAGCGAACATTGTGTCGTCTGCTCAAGAGACAAAAAAAAATAAAAACCAAGCACGAGCCTAGGCTTTTATATTAAGGTCAGATGCGTGAGTTTTTTGTCCATAGGAGTTTTTATGCTTTTTTTTTTATTGGTTTTTTTTTAATTTTATTATTTATTATTGATTTTTAATTGAGTTTGATAATTTATTTTAATTTATTTATGTAAATTTATCATGATCTTAAACAACCATCCCAATATTGGATTAATAATTAATTTTGAAAACATTTATTTTTTTAATTATAGAATTAAATGAAAAAAATAATTTACAAAAAAAATTATAAAACCCAGTATAATTCATGACTTGAGTTGTAAGTTTGGTGGGATAAACCATGAAATTCAGGTGGTCCAATGAGTAGTTGTTTCAATACTTTTTAAAAATATCATTTAAAATTTTTAATTATCTTTATACCTATCATCCAAGTTATTTTAGTTACATTGAAGAAACTCATAAATTATTTAATTTAAAGCACATGAAAAACATGAAATTGAATAAAAACAATTTTCAAAATTAACTTCTATAGCATATTTAATAACACTATCAAAATGTTTTTATTTTGGTAACTTCAACTTTCCTTTTTATTAAAGCTATAGTTACATAGATTGCAACCCAGCGTCCTGCGGCAGTCATCTAGTCTCTCTCTACAAAAATAAAAACAAAAACTAGTGTTATCGGAAGCTAAGATTTAATGATATATTTCGTATAATATTATGAAATGTAATCAATTATAAAATACAATAAAAAGGTAATGTAATGGAATATGTTGATATATTACAATTTTTTTTTTCGGTTACAAATACCAGTAAAGTAGCCAAGGCTTTTTATAAAGTTTTATTTAATTCTTAGATTTTTTAAAAAAATTATTTTAGTCCCTATGTTTTATTTTTATTTACAATTTAATCTTTATTTTAAAAATATTCGGCTCATATATTTTTAAATTTTTACAATTTAGTTTTATGATAAAAATTTTACAATTAAGTCCAAGTGATTATTCTTAGTTATGTAACGGTCCATTACATATATTTTCAATGTAATGAGTCATAGTTTGAAAAAAATTACATAATTAAACATAAAAATGTAATGAATCATATGATATATTGCATTTACAACTGAAGATGGTTTTTAGGATAAGAAAAGAAAAGAGAGAGATGGTAGGCTGCTATGACCCGGAGGATTGGGACTGGTGATCTGTCACATCCAGCAGAGTAAAGACGTAGAGTTCATATCTTCCTATCCTAAGGGGACTGACAATTTCTGGCCATGTTAATGTGAGACTGAGACAGGCACAGACAAGCACTTCTCCATCTCAGCAAGGATCGATGGATATCTGTCTGCAAATCATCACTCATTGCATTCCCTTCTCTCTTCTGTTTTTGTGATCTTCAGCATTTTTGTTCACCGAAGAAAAAAGAAAAAAGAAAAAAGAAAACCCAAGAACATATATGTTTCATCCCTTCTGTTACCATGCCTGTCTGGTTCGCAAAATCTAGAGCCATTTCCCATCACTTGAACAGAAAGGTGGGTTTCATGGGAATTCTCCACCACAAGTTTTGGACTTCTTCTTGTTCCAGGCACCCAAGTTCTTTATCATCAATAGTTATCCCGGCAGGGATTCATGAGGATCATCCAACTCCACATGTATTTCCATTCAACTCATCAATCACCACCCGTTTCTCCCTCCGGCGATTCAAATCCACCAAAGCTGCAAGCCAACTTGAACAGCTCTACTCTACGGATGATGACGATCATGATACTAGCCAGGTAAATCTAATATCCAACCCGTATTCTCTAGTGGGCCTGTTTATTTATGTTCTTCTCTTCTTTTGATCATGAATTGCTTCATTTTACCCGATTATCGAGTGTTGAGCATATAAGACAATTTTGGTTCACAAACATCATGGCCCGCTAGCATGTGATTATGTGCAATATTGGGAAAAACTTCTCACCTAATATCTTACCTTTGATAAAAGGAGAGAGAGGGAGAGCTATATATATAGATATATATTATGTGCAAATTTGAAGTTAAGAATCTAGTATCATTTCAAATCCAGAAATTGTTGACGAAATTCTTACGTTGCTTTACGGATTGTCACACCATCTTTGGAGTTTTAAAATGTTCTGCAAATTTTATACTGCCACATATTAATTTACTCTAAGAACAAAGATCGATGTTAATTTTTAAGATGAACTAAATCAATATAATGTAAGATTTGCGAAAATATCATTTTTAGTCTTCTAGAGAGAGAGAGAGAGAGAGATGCTCGGACGAGCGAGCTTAGCATGTTTTTCAATATTTTTATATTATCAAAAAAAGAAAAAAGAATCCCATCTCCGATTATCTAAAAAGACAAAAACCAATCCTCCCTCCTCTCTTCTTAATTAAAATAAATTAATCCTGATACAGAAATCATGAAAAGAACCTTTTTTCTTAATAAAGCTGCAGGATATGGATACGAAGATAGAGGTTCCTTCTCTCTTTGTATAATCATCCACTCCTATCTATACCTAATCCTTATCCAAATATAGGTTCCAATCCTATATTTCGGCGTTCTACTTTTGAAATAAAATATTTAGCACTCGAAAATTTAAAAAAAAAAAGAAAAAAAGACAGAGAGATGATAAGGTGAAGACTAGACGTTCTTGTTTTTCTCTCTTCAATGTAGATTAACATTGTTATCAGTGCCAGCAAGACATGATTTATTGTCCTCGTCGTTTTTTTCTGTTTTTTAATTGAAGAACAATCATGTTAATGTCTTCTTCTAAAAGACATAGTTCGAGCTGTTAGTGATCTCTTACCAAAAACATCTTGGTACGTTGTACAAAAACTATACGGCATAGCCTCACTCTCATATCGTTATCCAAACTCTCTGTTTCCATTGACGTTGACCAATTGGGACTCGATCTCTTAAGAAATAATTGACTGGCTGAGCACATATCTAAGATCACAAACTCGCATCACTGTCAGAAAAAGAGACCCTTTTGTATTTTTACACCTATTTATTTGGAGCTTGGACCAGCAAAGGCAAAAGCAAAATATTAGTTGTAATAGAGTTCCCGACTTCCAGCTAATTTAGGCCTGGGCTTTAGTCTGTCGTATGGATACCCCTAATTGAAGTTCATCTTATTGGTCCTGGCCTATGACTCTCTGACTCAAGTTTCGTACAGTTTAAGCTCATCTTGGTCCAAAACGCTGTGCCCTATTAGTACTCTCGCTAAAACTAGATTGAGGAGCCGCTTGAGTTGATTAATTTGGTTTTTTAGCATATTTTATGGATTTAAATGAACTTCTTGTGCAGACACATACCTTATTGTAAACTCACAACTTTCTTCTCTTTTTAGTTTTTAGAGTGTGTGCCAAATGGATGGTTATTTAATCAAGTATTTCCTTGTCTCTCCTATTAGTTCATGTGAGACCTTTATGGATTTTGAAAATTCAACTCATGATGTTCCAATGACTTCAAAATTGAAAAGATATCTTTCTGGTTCAGGCCTTGGATTTTCCTGGCGGGAAGGTCACGTACATACCTGAAATGAGATTCTTATCGGAGTCCAACGGGAAGAGAGTACCCTGTTATCGTGTTCTTGATGACAATGGAGAAATAATCAGAGGCAGTGATTATGAACAGGTATAATTTTTCCATTTAAGAGAAATAATCCACGACCGTTAAATCTAGCAACAAGTACACAGCAACACGAGTTGTTTGATGTTTGCTGCTTGTGTATGACGTTTTATTAGTTGAGCGAGGAATTTGCCGTCAAGATTTATAGTAACATGGTCAGCCTTCAAATGATGGATACCGTGTTCTATGAGGCACAGCGCCAAGGGAGAATTTCCTTCTACCTGACCTCAACTGGTGAAGAAGCAATAAACATTGCATCAGCAGCTGCACTAAGTACAGATGATATTATCTTGCCTCAGGTACAGCATTTGTTACATTAGATGCTTAAATTCCCAGTTTCAGACCAAATTGTCACGTCAATATATAGTATTAAGCAAGGCATTGATCCATCTGATGCACTGTCAGTACCGAGAGCCTGGGATTCTATTATGGCGTGGTTTCACAATTCAAGAATTTGCCAACCAATGCTTTGGAAACAAGGATGATTATGGGAAAGGGAGGCAGATGCCCATACATTATGGGTCTAAGAAGCACAATTTCGTCACAGTTTCGTCACCTATAGCGTAATAAATCCATCCCATAAGCAATTGCAAATGACTTTCTCATATGATCTCTTAATGTCAAATGACGCTCGTAATATAATCAAATGTTCTTGATTACTATTTCTGCTGCTTGTCAGAACTCAACTTCCTCAAGCTGTAGGTATTGCTTATTCTCTTAAAATGGACAAAAAGGATTCATGTGTTGTCACATACACTGGAGATGGTGGTACCAGCGAGGTAATAACACAACAAGTTCTTTAGCCTTTTTACTTCTTCCTCTAGGATTTTGTGATTTTGCAGACCAATTTCTAATCGGTAACTAATTTGTCAGGGAGATTTTCATGCTGCTTTGAACTTTGCAGCAGTGACAGAAGCTCCTGTGGTCTTCATCTGTCGCAACAATGGCTGGGCCATTAGTACCCATATATCAGAACAATTTCGAAGTACTATTTTGATCACTTCTCTTCTTCCGCTTCCAGTTTTATTTTCAAGTACAAGATCTCCTTTGTTACAGCTTACAAGTAACTTCTACAGGTCCATGTAGACCAAACCGATCACATTATCTGGACCTGAGTACACGAACCATTCCTTTTTTTTTTATTTGTCTATGTAAACTGAGTGTGCATACCAGTTTCTTCTTTGTTTAAGTAGTTTACCTCTCATGTTTGCTTATATAGCCTATGTTTTGCAGGCGATGGCATTGTTGTTAGGGGTCGAGCTTATGGAATCCGAAGCATCCGGGTGGACGGAAACGATGCTCTAGCTGTCTACAGTGCAATTCATGCAGCTCGCGAAATGGCCATAAGTATGCAAAGGCCTGTATTAGTTGAGGTGAGATTGAACTTCATTGTAGGATTTTCTTGCCAGCATCCGAGACATTGATCCCTTCTGAAACTCACAATTTCCAAAATACCTTTTTATATCATCCTGAAAATTAACAAGCACGTAAACCTTCAGGCCCTTTCATACAGAGCAGGACACCACTCCACATCTGATGATTCCACGAAGTATCGGCCTGTTGATGAAATCGACTACTGGAAAAAGGAACGGAATCCTGTAAATAGATTCAGAAAATGGGTGGAAAGAAATGGCTGGTGGAGTGAGGAGAAAGAATCAGAGCTCAGAAGCAGCATCAAGAAGCAGGTGAAAGTTGACAGAATTTTCCATATAAGCATCTTCATTGTTCAACATATTTTAGTAGGTCACAGTTCAAGTTTTCCTTAACCTTCCCGCAGCTTCTGCAAGTGATTCAAGTGGCAGAGAAAACAGAGAAACCTCCACTCAAGTACTTGTTCTCTGATGTCTATGATATTCCACCACCAAATCTTTGCGAGCAAGAGAAACAACTCAGAGAAACCATCTATGCACATCCTCAGGACTATCCCTCTGATGTCCCACTGTAGAACATCTGAGACATGCTAAGAAGATAAGAGAGTTTCGTCAATATTCACAGCAATGAAATAGTAAGTCTGTAACAAGCAACATCTAATCAACATCTCACGTAAACAGAAAATAAGAAAATAAAGAGAGGGTGATGCAGCTGTAAGGTTTCGAACTGTAATGTTCATGATAATATAAGTAATTTCTCCATTTTAACTAGTGTTTTTGCTTTGTTAATCACAATAAAGAAAGAAAGAAGAATCTATCACATTACAAGAAACGAAGCCTGATGGGCTGCTTAATAACAGTTAAGCTTAATGCAGCCAGCAGCTAAGATAGTTTATCAAACAAAAACCAAACATCTGAAAGAACTTCAATTAAGTGCTTCTGTCAATCTCAATTGGGAAAACTAATGAAATAATACGTGAAAACAAACGAAGGAGTGCGACCTGATCATTTTTATGAAGAGAAAGCCACTTCTAATGAAATTGCAAACAAAAATAACCAAAAACCACGCTGAAGAAAATCACAATCAAGCAAATAATAATATAGAAAGATTATAGATTAGTAATTAAATCTCAATTGAGTCATAGAATGATGATTTTTCATGGACCAGGTTTATCTAAATCAAGGGCCAATAACATTGGGTGATCCTCCAAATTTTCAATTATGATCTTTTTAACTCCTCTACTAAAATGTTCACATGTCAGCCCTAAAATATGCTAAGTGCAAATCAGCATTCTCTCCTTAAATTTGTACCCGGAGGTCCTCCAAGCTCTAATGGCCTCGAAATGAAATTTAAAGAAGAAAAAAGAAGAAAAATAAAATCCCATAAGAAGACCATGTCTAGCAGTCAGAATTCAAAAAATAAAAACAAAACAGAGAGTTCGGAGAAACCAAGTAGAAAGACCGAGTGGTGACAAAGCAAACGAAACAAGTTTTTGTCTTTCACTGCCTCGCAATCTTCTCTTTGTAACTGTCTTCGACGGCAAAATTACACATCTCCCGCGCATTTTTGGATATCCGAAGCATTTTTGTGGAATATTCCCAGGAATCTTTTCGATTCTCCGATGAATCAAACACAAACAGTTTCGCACAGATCACAAACTCTCAGAAACGTAACAAAACATCATTGGCTCACCAATCTTAATCTCCATGTCAAAACCATGTGTTTTGACATTTTTTTGACGAACCCTTTTATTATACCAGTCTTTCAAGGCCATACACATCACCAAGTGCCTTAAATACTGGGTGAGGTTTAAAAGAAAATTCAACTTGGGAGTTTAACCTGGCTTTTTCTATACATGGAGAGTCCTCTTTCGCCCTCTCATGTTGTGATTATAGCATATGATGCTACTAAGGATCGTGGAGTCCACGAGCTTAAGCTCACTATTGATGCAGTGAGAATGAGAGGTGACATTCTTCGTGGAGGTGATACCCTTGTTGTTCTTGGAGTTCTTCATAGAGTGCTTCATCCATGTAAGTGTTTGATTTTCTGTCTCGGTTGGTGTTATATTACTCATTGGCTTTTCAATTCCTTTCACTGTTTGTAAATGAGGTTTACTTTACTGAATTGGGAAAGGTTTTCATATAGCTAGCAGTTCCTTTCTCTGGTATTGCGTTACTCATAATAGAAAAATGCCTGGCAGAATGCTGCTGTTGTTTGCAAAATCTTTTGCTATTATGAGAAGGGAGAACGGATTTTGTTTTGATTTACCTTCCATTTTTGTTTTCCATTTTGTGTTGGCATAGTGGGTTATCAACTCAAAGTATGTCCTGATTCTTTTGCTGGAGCAAGCAAACGGCACATAGAAGAGGAAATCAAAAGGAAACTTGATGCGTATGTCAACATGCTCCTGCAAAGTGCTGAAGTTTGTGAAGATGAAGGGGTAATTAATACATGTACTTTTATATATCTTTAGCATAGATATGATGTTAATTTATAAAGGAGCGATCTGAGTGATTCTCCTCGTAAGAGCGCTACCAATTAATGCTTTCAACAAATCTTCTAAATCTTGAGTTTCTCGCTTATTGCATCGTTATCAACCATAAAGTTACATAAACTGCAACTTTACTATTCGGAGGACCTATTAGGGCTTCACTCAGTTATTCTTATGTATGTATTTGTAAGCGTTCCTGATATGGGACTGATTTCCTTATGGAGAGGCACTCAGTTTCAATTCTTATTTTCCTCATTTCTAGGGATGAATACTTGTTTTCCCTCCTCAAACAGGTCAGCATCGAAGTTAAAATTTCTGCTGGGACTCCCAGAAAGCAGGTTGTTGTGCAAGAACTGTAGCGTGTAATGCAACATGGGTTGTGCTTGACAGGTAGTTATTCTCTTTTACTGTTGCGTTCAGCTCTTAATGCCTTCTCCAGTGTTTTCCTGTTTTAATTCCCTCGTGCTTTGCCTTGCAATTAATGATAAAGGAATTGAAAGTTATATATATGTATATATATATATATAAAATTCTTATACCAAACTCAGTTGTTATATTGTAACTTACAATAATCACTTCAACTTTAGTCAGAAACATTTCAGATAGAAGCAATAAATGACATCAACAGATATTTTATAATATCCTCTAAATAACCAAAGATTAATCCGATCAATGATAATTCACTTTCATTTCTACTCATTTTTTTGTGTTTTTTTTTCCAACTCATGATAATTTACTTTCATGAAAACTGCAGAACTAATCATCAAGGAGTTCCTTGAACTCATGTTCTAAGGAATTTACTTCACTTTTTATTTCTTCATCATCTTCTAATAAATCCCTCGATGTTTATGTATAATTTTCACACAGTAGATGTATGCTATTATCAGTTGCTTGAATTATTCAATTTTTTGTTTTTCTTTTTCCTCATTAACTTCAGTAGTAAATTGCATACCTGGAGTACAGGCATCTTAGAAAAGAGTTGAGGTTCTACCTTAAACAGATTCCCTGCAAGGTTGCACTGATTCAAGATAACTTATCGGTGGTAATTGAGAAACCTCACAGTACTACAGTGTTAGGTATGTTGCCATTACATGTGCAACAAATGGTGGCTACAACCATTGACTTTGGTAGCCACCATTGTTGAAGAAGAGAAGAAGTTGACAGCAGCTTTTGTTGAAGAAAAGATGAGTTTGGCAGCCACCATTGATGACAAAGGAGCAAGAGGAGCTGTCATTGATGCCTATAAAAGAGGCATGACCTTAGAGAGCAAAATGAGAGAGTTGAGTGAAAGTAGAGCCAAATATGAGAGAAATATAGGAGAGAGCGGGCTACCAAGGCAGCCAGCAGTAGCTGCCATTGCAACACTAAGAAGAGAGAAATAAAGTGAGGTTGAGAGTTGCTAAAGAGGGAATAATTCCTCTTTCTCTATTGTTGTAAATCTTGTTCTCTCCCTATATAATCAAATGGCTTCTCCCGTAGATGTAGGCGGTTTGCCGAACCACGTTAAATATTGTGTCGGTATACTTGCCCTCCCGAGAGCAAAGATCAGTACATCACCGGTCGGAATTCCCTACAATTGGTATCAGAGCATATGGTTTAAGTGGTGTTTGATTTTTTTCTTAAAAATGAAAGTTGTCAAAATGATGTTTTGACCATCCCACTGTGTAGAGGAGGACGAGACGAAGCCACTGGTGAAAACGGCGTCAAAATCGAACGTCGGACATGGCCGCACTCTCCATCACTCTCCGGCAAAGCGTCTGCCCACGCGCATAGACGTGCGCCACGCGTCTTCTTCACCCGGATGAGTTGACCCGAACCGAATACCAATTGACCCGACCCATGTGAACAGTAGACATGAACAGTGACGGTATCATGAACAGGCAAGCCATTGACTACTCAACAGATATGTCAGCATAGTGGGACCCACCTGCCATGTCATCAGCCGCGAGCCGAGCTGAGTCGAGTTGAAGCCGAGCCGCGAGCCGAGGGATAGGATTCTGTGCAGCAGAGTCTATGTGCAATCGGATCTGAGATTGAATCTGAGCCGTTGATCAGGCCAGAATTGTTTTGATTAAATCGTAGCCGTCTGATGTGCGATTTGGACGATTCAAGACATGTTTCCAACTAATTTGATCATTCCGGATGCAATGGTATGGTCCGATCATTGAGATTCGAGACCGAAAATGGCAGTGGTGAATTATTAAAGAGAGATTGCCCGATCAAGAGGCATCTGAGGGTCTGGATTGAGGTCGATGGAGATGAAGAAGAAGAAGGTGCACATGTTTACCCAATTACATGTGCTGAACTGTTAAGTGAAGAATTTAATGCCTCGAAGGAAGGCAAAATTGGGACACTCTGGACACCCGGTTATGTGGACAAGTTGAGGTGGAAAGTGGAAATTGATGAAGACCAATCTTAGCGAATCTAAGCATGGTAGTCTCGCCAGATGTTGAGAAATCAGGTATAAAACCGGGATACCCCAGATCACTTGTAAAGGAAAGCCGCAACAAAGCTAGCAAATGGTTGTATATACAAAAAGGCAGTACGATGGATAGATACGTTTTAAGAAGTTCTGTCTAGGAGATTGAGTTTTAAGCGGGACCAGTGTGACCCCTCCAAATCTTCCCTGGGAACTTGCTTAGTTGAAGGATCATCCACACAGTACTATTTTTGTATATGTAACAGTTTGTAATGAAACTGTTGAAGACTAGCAAGATGACAGCTTAAAGGAACAATTGGGTTCCATATGTTCAAGGATCTGATGGAGTGGTGATTTCTCCAAAGAAGTTAGATTTGGTGACTGTGATTTCTCGAAGGGAGAATTGATGAAGACCCTGATAATGGAAAAGAAATATAGCAAGGGGATAAAGATTGGCACCCTATTTTGACTTGGATAAATGTTGTGACAGGATGAGCTGCTGTCAAACATAAAAGCAAAGAATAGGGAGAAATCTGGAGAACCGGAATTGCACGAGAGCACACGAAGATTGTGCAGGAGTACCCGTAGGATCCAACGAGGTATTGTAATGAGACAATAGGTGCAAGGAGAATAAGAGTTTCCAGATGAACCTCAGAGCAGAGACTGTGTGAAAAAGTTGTACAACAAAAAGTCTCTTGTGCTCTTGATAAAGGCAACAAGTGAGGACCTTTCCAATGCATGCAAGGATGGAAAAATGAGCTGTTGCAGAAGCACCGAATTAAGGGGGTGCGACCGCCTATGATGAAAGGCGAAGACACCAAAGAGAGTTGGTGTGGGTGGAGCTATCAAGCAGAAAGGGATAGAAGCTCCAAACATAGAAAATGAGATGGAAAACTGTGAAGAGTGCACCACAACTTTCTCTTTCTATGTGATCAGTGGTAGTGATCTCTCCCAAGTCCACATGGTGGTAGAGAATCTTGGAGCCACTAGAGACATCCCTATGAAGGAGGATGTGGCCGTCTCATAATGACAAGTATAGACACCTCAGATGGAAGGTGTGTGAGCCAAGATTAGAGACTTGGTTCAGACTGCCCCATGACGACAGGCAGAGACACCTCAGACGGAAGGTGTGAGGATCATGGTATAAGTCCATGTTCAGGTCGTTTCATGACGACAGGCGGAGACACCTTAGACAAAAGGTGTGAGGACCATGATATGAGTCCAAGATCAGGTCGTCTCATGATGACAGGCAGAGACACCTCAGATGAAAGGTGTGAGGACCATGATATGAGTCCATGTTCAGATCGTCTCATGACAACAGGTGAAGACATCTTAGACAGAAGGTGTGAGGACCATGATATGAGTCCAAGATCAGGTCGTCTCATGATGACAGGTGGAGACACCTCAGATGAAAGGTGTGAGGAACTTGATATGAGTCCATGTTCAGGCCGTCTCATGACGAGCAGAAACACCTCGGATAAAATGGTGTGAGGGCCATAATGTGAGCCCATTTCAGACCGCCGCATAACAACGGGCGGAGACACCTCAGAGGAAGGTGTGGGCCACGATGTGAGCCCAAATTCAAACTGCCGCATGACGACGAGCGGAGACACCTCAGAAGAAGGTGTGTGGGCCATAATAGGAGCCCCAGATTTAGACCGCCACATGACAACGAGCGGAGACACCTGAGGAGAAGGTGTGAGGGCCAGGATAGAAGCCCCAATTCAGAACACCCCAGAGCCGATGTGATGGCTAGATATGAGTGGACAAGTGTATAGCCAATGAAGTGGCTACGATGAGTATGAAGACAAATGCAGGATTGACTTTCATGGATATTGCCCCCATGCTAAAGATCAATGAGCTAGAAGACATTTGCCTTGAACAATAAGTGGGTAACTTGTGGAGCATTAAGACGCGACTGCTATGAATGAGCAGAGGGCATGCGCAGGTTCCGGGAACAAGTTGACTTTTGTCAAGGTGGTGAGCTCGGAGATGACATTGTAATACTCAGAGTATGAAGATTGATATGGATCAACCTGTAATGGGCTGCCCCCATAAGTAAAGGTGGATAGCTACCCGAACTCTTGAGACTAAGAGTGAGAGACTCATGGAGAAGTAAGGCGTGGTTCCTAAGGTGGAACAGAGGGCAGACGCAACTCCTGGATGAGTAGACTCTTGAAAGAGTGGTGAGCTCGTGATCACATTAAAATACTCAATGACTGTCGCACTTGGGAATATCAGTTTGAGGGGGTGTTGTAAGCCTTGATGTAAGGCTTGATAAATCATTCCGGGCCAAGCATGGTTGATATGCTTGAAGGGGAATGTTGTTCCAGAGACAAACGTTAAACACTCTTCAGATGAGATATGACAAACCATCTGGTTGAAGTGATCCTTTGGAGTGAGCAAAGGGGTGCTTATTTAACTCTGGTGATTGAAAGGTTTGGCAAGTACCTGTAAACTTGGCCACAGACGCTCTCAGAATGGTAAGCTTGGAAGAGCTGCAAGATGCAAGCACGTGCTGAAGCAAGAGGACAATTGCCCCACATGAATGGCAAAGGGGGTGATTGTTAGGTATGTTGTCATTACATGTGCAACAAATGGTGGCTACAACCATTGACTTTAGTAGCCACCATTGTTGAAGAAGAGAAGAAGTTGGCAGCAGCCTTTGTTGAAGAAAAGATGAGTTTGGCAGCCACCATTAATGACAAAGGAGCAAGAGGAGCTGTCATTGATGCCTATAAAAGAGGCATGACCTTAGAGAGCAAAATGAGAGAGTTGAGTGAAAGTAGAGCCAAATATGAGAGAAATGTAAGAGAGAGTGGGCTGCCAAGGCAGCCAGCAGTAGCTGCCATTGCAGCACTAAGAAGAGAGAAATAGAGTGAGGTTGAGAGTTGCTAAAGAGGAAATAATTCCTGCTTCTCTATTGTTGTAAATCTTGTTCTCTCCCTATATAATCAAATGGCTTCTCCCGTGGATGTAGGCGGTTTGCCGAACCACGTTAAATATTGTGTCAGTGTGCTTGCCCTCCCGAGAGCAAAGATCAGTACATCACCGGTCGGAATTCCCTACATACAACTGAAACAGATGCTTTAGAGCAAAAGTTGTTCTATTCCATGTCCAAACCCGTTCCAGTTTTGAATTCTCCAACCAACGAAAGCTACAAGCAGTCAGTAATCTCTAGCAGAAGCTTTCCATTATTTTTCAATTCACTTGAAAGCTCCGATTTGCCGGCCAGCTTGCTACCTTCTTCTTCATATAAATCACATGAGCACAAAAATTCTCTTGATTTTTGGCTCTTCTGCTAACCAAGAAAATTCAGTTTAGCACGCCAATTAAACTTTCACTCTCATACATGACTAAACATTTTGAATCCATGTTTGCACCTGTGCCTTCAATGTGCAATGCAACCATTTTTTATGCCATGCAATGCTGTCCCCATCTTTGAAATCTGATATGCTCCATAACTCTTCTTTTGTACAGTAGTTTTCTATTATTCTTCGTCTAGGCTACAGGAATGTTAATGCATACATTTTGGACTTTTCATTATTTCTACTTGGTGTTAGATTTAGATCTTTCATATAGTAACTATTTGTGAATGGATTTCATTAACTAGGTTTTTTTAAGTTATTGAGTTAGATTGCTTCTTTAACATACTTATCTCTAGTATATTTTTATACTAATTTATCATTGCATTAATCTCATTTGAAACAAAGGTGATAGCAATTAAAATATCACTGGAGTGACATAGAAGCTCCCCGATATCTCAGAAAACTGATAGAGAGCGAAATCTTTAGAGGTATTTTTTTTTTGTATTATGTTTAATATGTGTAGCATGCTGAAGGCTGTGATCTGTTTTTAATAGATCCTTCATTGTTTCTGCCTCCCCAAATGTACTGGACAGCCAGGCAGTGTGCTTTCTGAAACATCTTGAAAATCAAACATGTTCACTAGAAACAAACAAGAATGGCGCTTGGATATGATTCTAATGGTGAATAAGTAACAACATATGGTCACTAGTTTGAAAATATGAGACAAATGTATGGAACCATAATTATTTGGGTAGACTAGAAATACCAGATCAAACCAAACTCCTTGCAACAAACAGAAAAATCATTCAGTTGCATTTGAAGGGGCTGTGTTAAGTTTAATATGTTAGTTACTGGAGTGGAACTGACTTATGTTATTCCAAAAAAGTTTATATCCACGCAGCTATTGCAGCAACGATTTGTATGATGTCTGTGTTCACTCGGTCATAGCTCATGCATCTGGAGAGGTGAGAAGTATAGGCAGCGATCGGGAAAATATTTGTGATGCTTGATGGATAGTTTACTTTTCCCCATTCCCAAGGAAGTATTGGTGGTTAGGGCTGCCTATTGACACAAGTGTGCTTTAATTCATAGTTAGTTCTCCAGAAAAATATATAATGAATCTTGTTATAATGCCTTTCAGCTCCATCTGCTTCTAATATAACTATCCCAAAGCACCTGAAAAATGTCTCACGATATAAAGCCTCAAAAGCGCCGGTTCTTTGTTTTGGCTGTGGAGCAAGGACTGAACTGTATATCAAGGATTCAATGAGATTCAATTTTTCTGAGATTCAGTTGGCAACAGATGATTTTTCGAAGGATAACTTGTTAGGAGAACGAGGATATGGCCATATATATAAAGGTAAACTACAGGATGGCCAGCAAATTGCAACGAAGGTACGCAAAGAAGCAAGCACGCAAGGATTTACAGAATTTCAATCTGAGGTATATGTGTTAAATTTCGCCTGTCACAAGAACATTATAATGCTATTGGGTTTTTGCTGCAAGGAGAACCTTAACATTTTGGTTTACGAGTATATTTGCAACAAGTCCTTATATTGGCATTTATTTGGTGAGTCATTATTTACCCTAAAAGCCCAAATTAAATCGTTTATTTCAATCTTTATTAGTTCTTCGAATGACTTTTCTTCTTCACAATACTGATCTAAACATAAACTTACTACTTCTCACACATGAATTTGTTCCAATGGGGACATTTTATGCCACATCCTATTATCTATGTTTGTAGTTCTTGTCGTTTTCCTCCAAATATGAGTTTTCATGACTTGTTTATCGAGCATATGGATGCCATGCAAATAGAGAAATACAAAAAAACACTTCATGTAAAATGTTAATTTAGGGTGAATACAGAAGGAACTTATCCGTTTGTCATTGATAGTGGTATTAGTAGATTTTATGTCTAATTTTGCATATTTCTTTTTAGAAGAACCATCTATTATAAGGGAAGGAAGGAGATGGAAATTTCTATTTTATCCACTTATTATAAAAATGCCATTAATAAGTCTAAAATTCTATTTTTTATCTGACTGTTGACAATCTTGTATGACATTCTTGAACTCTAATTACTCTAAACGTTAACATGAAAAAAAAAATGTATTAGAAACATTCTAATAAAATATTAGCATGATCCAACGGTTGGGTTAAGACTCATGCATAATAGTGTAAAACTGGATAGTTTGTGATTTTACTCTAAAAAATCCAAATGTTCTTGTTCAAATCCTTGTATGGACAATATTAATTGTCATAACTCATTTCTGAGTTATTTTCCAAATTCATCCCTTTTTTTCAAAAAAAAAATAAATTTAAAGACTAGCAATATAGCAAAAATAAACTGATGATTTCATATGTAGAAAAAATAAAGTTGTAATTTTGGATTGAATCAAAAATCTAATTGTACCTTATTTTACCTAAAATTGGAGAGACAATACAAATTTAAGGTCAAGTTATATGATTATTAGATGAATCTGCATAAAACTTAAGCCTATGAATATAATTAGATTTTTAATATGCCAATTTGATTTAATCACGAGCCAAATTAAAGTTTAATTATGTTTGAGAATTAATTTGGGTCCAATTGAAGGATTTAATTAGGTGCAAGAACTTTATTATACTTTAAATTGGTCAAATTAATTTTATTAACAAGCTAGTTTGGGAGTATGGTTGCGGTTGTTTTTCAAAGTGCTTTCCACTCAAAAAAGTATTAAAATAGTATTTTTTTTATTTTTTAAAAATTATTTATGATGTCAGCGCATCAAAATAATCTAAAAACACCAAAAAAAATTAATTTGAAGCAATAAAAAAAATAAAAATTTTCAAATTTTTTTAAAAGCCTTTTTTAAACGCAAAAACAAATATGGCCAATTGGTTAGAAATTAAGTTTGGAAGCCCAATTTGGTCTTAATTAAGAAGATTGAAATTTTAGGAGAGCAAATTTAATTTTTACCAAATCAATTATTTGAAATCAGGGATAAAATTGCAAGAAAATCAAAGTTTTTTGCGTCAATTAAAAGCTAAATTGAAGAAAGTTGCAGCCAATGACTATTTTAGAAAGGGCATCAAACTCTTGGGATCCAATTGGCTAAAATCAAGGGTGAAATTAAAGAGATTTGAAAGTTTAATGGTTAATTAGGGGTTAAATTGAAAAAATCCAAAACCAAAAATCAAAATGAAAAAGGTGTTGAAATCTAGGGCTCAAATTAAAGTTTTTCAGGGGAAAACATGAAAGAAATTAAAAATTTAAAACTAGTCAGAGGTATAATTGAGAGAAATCAAGAATCAAAGCACTAAAATGAACTTTGCCAAAACAGCATTGTTTTAAGGTTGTCTGTTCATCTTCTTCTCTATAGAAGTTGCTCGAATGGTCTCTTTCCCGAGGTATTTTATGCTTCATCATAAAGGGTACACCAAGACAATTTCAATGTCGCTGTGGAAGATGGTGTTTAGTCACTAGACGACTCTGTAGATGTTATTCGTGCATTAACGCTTGCACTGCATGCGTTAACGACTCTTTTTGTAATAACATTTATTTTTAAAATTACAAAACTATCCTTCTATCAATATGATAATATAAAAATAAAATGATAAAAATACTCATGCATATAAGTTAAAAAATAATAATTTAAAGGTATTTATGTTATTTTACTATACTTAAAATATTAAAAATACAAAAATACCCCTGGGAATCAATTTTTTAAAACTATGCATAATAAATGTGAAAAGATTGATCTATCCCCATCAATATGGTATTGACTGATGAACCTACATGTAAAAGATCATATTACCCCTAATAGCTAATTATTTGATTTTTTTATAAGGGCAAAAAAGTTCTTTTACTGTGAATTGCTATAATGTTTTTTCTATATTTTTTAGAATTACTTATATTAACTCAAATATGAGTATTTCTCACTATCTTATTTCATTTATATTTTTTTAACATTTATCTTTTTAATTAAAATTAAACAATGTTATGGTACATTAGAATCTCCTATTTTATATGTATTTATATAAAACTTTTAGTGCTATCCTTTTTTTTAGTTTAGTTATTACTAACACTATTTTGAAGTTAGAAAACTTTGTTTTAGTTTATATGAAAGGTTTTTTTTTTTTTTTTTAAGTAGAGTAATTCTTATTGATGAAAAAAATCAACCATTAAATTTATAGGACCCACTTGAGAATTAATTTCTTTGGAATGTGACATGGAGAAAAATATTAAGAAAATTTAACACTATTGTTTTAATCATATTGAATATAAAATTTAATTTATTACATAATGATTCCAATATTATATATGATTTTTAAACCTTATATAACATTGTCTTCTTTTCTTACCCTACCATTCTTCATGTCCAAATATATATTCTCTGTAATTACTAAGTGGTGACTCTAATTTTCAATATATTTTTTTCATTTTATTTCAGAGTCTCATTTCTATTTAAGTACAATAATATGGTGTGAACATATGATCACCCCGAGCTTCCTAGCAGTGGGTATTATATACTTATATTTAAAAGGCTTGAAAAACAAAGAGTCTTAAATGCAAATATAGAAGAATTAAAAAAGGAACCATAACTCAAAAAGTTTTAGGACTTGCATTAAACATAAGCAGAGTAGAGAGGTGTATATAACTAGTAAGCTTAATGTTCATCCATTTAAAAGTGTCCCCAAGGAATTAAAGCAAACAAATAATTACGTGGATGTTAGGTAACTAAAAAAAAAAAACCCTTTAAAGAGAAGGATTTTGCTCAAAAAGAGTGACATAAGCCCTCTTTAGTTAATATTTTTGGTTTTAGAGAAATTAACTCCACTCATAACCTCCCGATTGAGGTGATGGGTTTAGGCTGAGTCACCATAGCAAGGGTAGGTTAAGGAGGAGAGAGTGTCATGATTCTGCTCTCAAGATGAGTGTTAGATAATATAGTTAGAGTAGGAGAAATCTTATGCTTTATAGTTGAAGAGTAAGAAGGAACATCTTTATTTACCCTCTTGTGCTTTTTATTGCTAACCTCTTTACTACACCTCTAAAAGTTATCTTGCTTCCTAATCTTGCTTATATTCTCTCAACTATCCTATAAGGTTGGTTTTAGGTCATATAGGCCTTAAATTCTATTATCACCTTTTAGGTGGACCAAAAGCTTAATTCTTTTTTTCTTTTTTTTCATATCCTTCTTTTCCTTCTTTAAAGTGTCAATTGTCTGTCTTTTTGGTTAACCTCTATGTTTGGGTCCATCTACACCAATAAAGAGATAATACATGAGAAATTAGTGGAAAATAAAATAGATAATGGGTTTTCTAATGACACATTTACTAACTAAATTGTTCTCTAGTGACAATCCCATCACCAAGAGATTGACTTATATTCAAACATAAATTAGAATAAATTTTCATATAAAAGCCTCTCTATCTTTGATAGGCCTAATTTCAAATTATAGAGATCTTATAGGATCTTCAAAATATGGGGCGCCCTCACGCCTCTTAGGTCCCTCATGTAAAGACTTTTTCTCTATACTTCATAATATATCATTCTCCTTTATATTCTTTTATATAATGTATTTTTCTTTAGAACATCCTAAACATAGGACCCTTAGCTTAGAAAGAAGAAATATGGAACTAGGTTAGTTCACACCTTCTATTAATGGATCTTAATAACAAATAGCAGTGTCTAAACACTATTTGTAATGGCTCCTCACTAAGCTGCCTCATGTACACATCAAAGATAACCATGATGACCCATTCATTTAAGTGCAACTAGCTTATATAAAAGTTATAATAAAAAAAAACACGTTCTAAGAAAACTTGAATAAGAGGAACACATACCCATATCTAAACTTATAAAAGAGTATAATGAACTTTATTTTCCCTAAACAAGCCTTTTAGGCTATCTACTTGTCCTCTTTTTATATAAAGATATCCTAGTTATGCACCCTAGTAATGTCTCCTATTTGTTCTAAGTGGTAATGCTAGGGTAGATATCCTCTAACTAGTATTTAGGTCATTTGATAATCTTAAAAAGAGCCTATGTCTTTATTGAGGGTCTTATATCCCTTTCTAAAGGTTCCTTAGCCCTAGATCCAGATGGTTTAAAGGTCTCCCCACTTTGGGTAGCTTCTAACCTATATTTTACTTAAAATAAATCAACTACGTTTAAACAGAAGTAAAGAAAAATTGGACTAACCTTAACAAACATTGAATTCTAATAAAACATAACTAAAACTCTTTTAGGAAGGTCAATAACATAACAAGGTAAATTCACGTGACTATCTTGGCATGATTTGGTGGTATTCATGGTGGTTCAATGGGTTTTTTTATCCCCTTATAGTGATCACTCTCTAACTCTCTCTTGAAATCTTTTTATTTTAGAAAAAGAAAAAAATGGTAATTTAATATTTTAAAAAATAACAGGAATGAGGGTAGTAGTAGACTTATCATTAAGACATGTGGTGATACCCTATCTAGTTTCAAAATTTAAAAATCATCAATCTTTTTGTCTATCTCTACACATATATATGTTGACCTTAGGGATTCACCTATATGATCATGTCATAATGACTTCGCAAAAGATGAAATAACATGTTTGTGTTTGGGGTTAGGGGTTCACACCTAGATACAAGTTAAAGTCTTTCCTTGTCACTTAATGATGTATGAGCTTTTTTGAGAAAATAGATATTTTTCTAGAAAGATCTTATGTTTTCCTATTGTTATTTTTCTATTCTATATTATTATGCTTTTCTTGTTTTTTTTTTCTATTTAAAAGGAATATTTTTCCTAGTTTATTTTTTCCTTTGACAAGTGGAGACATGGATGAATAAAAATTGAATATTTTAGTTATCTTTTTATAGTTATGTTGTTCTTTGTCTTTGAGGATTTTGACATATAACAAACTCTGTTATGTTTTACTCCCGGCTGTATTAGATGGTATCATAGCCCAACAATTCCTTGTGGTTTTGGTTGGAGGACATTAAGAACGTGTATCAGAACTCAATAATTCTTGGTGATTAGTTATTATGTTATGTTGAATAACCATGGTCAAAAGAGGTTGTAGAATTAGACGTGCTTATATCGAATAGGATAAAGAGGTTCTTCCTAAAAAATTATCTCAAAATTAGTGTGGTTTTTCTATTTATATCAATTTTATTCCTAATAGTAGGATCTATGATAGAGCAATTTGCACAAAGATATTGTATTAGAGATCCATAATGAGGTAGCCCACATAAAAGTGTTGTGTTAAGGATCCATAATGAGGTAGCCCACATAAAAGTGTTGGAGATTCATGATGGGATGGACCACATATAAAAGAATATTTGTGGAGGATTGTGATTTTTTAATGAAGTTTGAACTCGAGAACAAGATCCTTTCAATATGGGACATTAATGTGGAAGCTTTTTTAGGGAAATAGATATTTTTCTTAGTTAATTTTTTTTTCTATTTTTGTTTCCCTATTCTATATTATTACTTTTTTCTTTTTCTTTTTGAAAGAAATAGTTTATGGAGTTTATTTCTCTTATTTAGTTTTATTATAGCTATCTAATCTTTTCTATATAAAAGATTGTAATAACCTTTCAGCAAGTGTAAACTTGAATGAATAAAGTTTAAATATTTTAAACATCTTTTCATAATTATGTTATTCTTAGTCTTTAAAAGTTTTTACCTGTAACAAACCTTGTTATGCCTCTCTCTTAGCTGTGTTACTTTGTTTTATCACAAGATACGATACAAGGATATGAAAACAATAGCCCATGACCTGGTAGATCCATTGTTATATGCAGGCATCTTATACACGGATAGAGTTACCTACCTTTTAAATTGAGCATTGTAAAGCCTAATTGGCCTAATTAGCCTAATTAGCACAACCTTCAAAGTAGATTAAGTAGCATAACTTATATGACCCTTAAAGAAACCTATAAGCCCAAGAAGCTTAAGTGATGGTTGAGGGTTTTGCCAAATGAAAGATCTCAAGTCCACAAGATATCTTCCCCAGGTATATAATGCTTGGGTCCATTCCTTGCCTACTTCTTTAAACAATAAGTATTTCATATTAAATGCTAACCGACACTAATATAACTTTTTTAACCATTGTGAGGTCCATAGAACAGCTTTAAGGCGTATCTATAACAAAACATGACCCACATATCATGTCTCTTTCTCAATCAACAATATTATTATCGGACATTAAAAGCTATTATCCTAAATAATTATTTCCAAGTTAGTTAAAATAGTGTCTTACCATCTCTACCATCTCTACATGCAAGTTAATATATTTCATGAGTATAAAAGCCCCTATAAAGCACTAAATAAGGTGTTTGTCCTATGGAATTTTTTTTATCTCTCACCACACATTCTATTCTTCAATTCCTAATCTTCTCTTTCATTACACCTTCGTAGAAACCACAACATAGCCTGTAAGCTTTTTTTTCTCTCTCTCTCTATTATAATGTTAACTTAAATATTGAAGGTTCTCGTAATCCATTAAAAAAAAAAAAACCCTTAAATTCAGTTGAGTTTTCCTTGAAAAGAAAAACAAACTGGGGCATGATTGCAAAACTAACTGGATCTTATATTAACGCTCCTAGAGAAGGATGTGACAAATATTTGGTCCTACCTACGAAAAATCCAAATTCGAGGAAAGGTGTTCGGTCGCCGCGTCATGTCTGAATAGCAAATGAATTGTTAATTGTAATTAATTAATATTTAAAGGGTTAAGACCTTTAATGCCACGCTATATCTAAGTGGCTGTCTGATTCAGTTCCTCCTCCTCCTCCTCCTCAGAAAGAAAGAATTTCACTTCCCACTTCCACCATTCATTGGAGGGAGAGGAGAGGAATAGCTCAAAATTAGTGTGCAAGTGCTATTCCAACATCGAAAGCAGAGAGTTAAGAACACTACAAAACAACGCTTTTTAGTCACTTCCTCTGTTTCTTTAATATCCCCTCTCTCTTCCTCTTCCTTTTCTGGGTTTTGAGGATGTGAAGTGGCTCTCTGCTTTTTCTTTTTTTCTTTTTTCTAGCGTTGGAATTTTGGAAGGAAGGAACCTCAAAGGTTAGTGGTAACCGACAACCTGGAAATTCTTTCAGTTCTATTTTCGGGTCTTTGATATAGAAATTAGTTCTCTGTTTCGACTTCGAAATCCCCCAAAGCTCCAGAATTTTTAAGTTTTCTTGAAAGAATACGTTTCTTCATTCAAAGAAAACTCTCGATATGTTATGCACTTTCTGTGCTAAGTGGGCTCCACCTGGAAATTGGCAGGTTCCAGTTCCAAATTTCTCTCATCTGGACACCACTCATCAAGTTTCAACAAATCTGCTCCTCTTTGGTACGTTCTTGTATGTATACATAAATCTTCTCTTCTAGTTCTATAGAATTTTAATGAGTCTTTAGACCAATAGTTCATGGCGGCAGAGTCGTAATTGAGACCAACTGAAAGTGTGGAAACTTTTCACTGCATCAACGGCAGCAAATTTCTGTTTTAACGGGAATTAATTTCACAAAAAAAAAAAAGATAAAAAAGATGCTAATTTCTGCTTCAGCAGTTGGTAAGATATTGTTCATTTTGACAATAAGATTTATGCATCAAACTAATACATAAAGTGGAGGGAGCTTTGGGTGGTCAAATGGAGAATAAGGGTACCGATGATGGTAGCTAAAGTTGGCGAATCTAATTCTTTCCCTTTTATTTTGTGTCAAAGAAATAGATTTTTGTTCTGCTGAATCTGCTTGGCTGGTTCACGAACCAATGGAGTTAATCTTGGTAACAAACCTTTTGTTTTGTTGCCCAAGCTCAGCTTCGATTGCAATGGCAACCACTGCCGTGGGTCCGACTTCTTTAGTTTTATGATATTTCTCTGGTCCCTCTTGTTTTGTTCAGCTAAACATCAATCCTTGTATTCTTAAAACTTAAATCTTGATTTCTACTATATTCTTTTCACACACACAACAGTTTGGGAACTGGGGCTGCTTGAATTATCATCATGCGCACCTTGAAAAAAAGAAAAAAATTGTTTAAGCTTTACTAATACAGGATATTTTAGATCAAATTAGCACTTTAAAGTTTAGGTTTCAAGAGAGTAATGATAGAGCTTAACTCTTGTAGCAAAAATAAAATAAAAAGATTTCACTGGGGTAATGTAATTGAAAACTTATTGGATGGGACTGGGTGTTCTAGGCTTGTCTGAATGAAAATTCTCAGCTATGAAACAAAAAAGAAATAATAATAAAATCTCAAAAGGAGAGCAAACAAAAAAAGATGAAAGATAAAGTAGAGAATAAAACCAAACCAACTAGGCATTCAGAAATTAGCTGTCGGTAGGGTTTTCCACATTCTTACATGTTAACCTTTAATAGTTAAATAATAGCAACCTTAGCAACATGCCATGCCTTGATTCGGTGGAAGACGGCTTCTCAAATCTCAAATGGTGACTTAAGATTTAGAGGTCAAGATTCAAATCCTACTTGTAAGGCATGTTATAATATTTGTTGATTTGTAAATTGTAACCAGAAAACTAAATTCCCTTGCCAAAAACTAAAATCTCGTGGGATTCAAGCCTTACAAGCGTGAGGTTGACTAATCAATGAAAATAAGGCGTTCTTGTGATGTGAACTATCATTTAGACATGGGGTTTCTTTGTAGATTTGCCTGAGAGTTCTGCTAAATGGTTTGTGCTACTACGTGTTCATAGTGTTGGATCGTTCACTTCTTCGTAGATATTAGTGCTACCATGTAAGCATGTTTTGTCAACAAGAAAAGGGATTGGTGAACTGCACTGACTCGAGGGCTTAGCTTGCGAAATCATCAAGAAACCTTTTCTTGCCAGCCTCAGACAGGGTATTGCTCTTAAATATTTCCTTGTAATGATTTGGTGAAAAGTCCTTGGTATTTAGCTCCATCAGCCTGCAAGTGGCTTGTCTTGCAATTCAATTACACTATAAACTTGAAATCATTATTGTTCCATGCTATTCAATTCGCAAAGTCCTACCTACAGACACTGTATGACAGTATTAACTGTTAATGAAATTAGTGCTGTCTGTTGAAAAAGACATGGCATGGCTACTGGTAAGAGGATGTGTGCCATTTAACTTATCAAATGTTAATAGTTAATCCTGCTGTGACAGGAGGCGAGGCTTTCTCATTGATTGGAGAAAGTAATTACTGCTTAAATGGCTAAAGTTTGTTGGCCATACTTTGATCCTGAGTATGAGAACTTGAGCACTAGGATTAATCCTCCAAGGTACTTAACAGAATTAATTAAATAAAATCAATCCAAGATTCGGCTTCGTTTTTTTCTTTGTACATTCCCACATTATTTAACTCCCTTTTGTCTTTTCTTTTCTTCCTTTCTTTTTTTGTTTTGGTCAGGGTATCTGTGGACAACACTAGTTGCAGTGACAGTACTCTTATTAAGGTAATCTTTTTTGCTGTTATTGCATGGTCATCAAGGTCAGTAATACTCTGCTTAGAGCCAAGTCCTACTTAGTCTTTTTTTAGTTGTTCAGTCCAATAACAATGCCGGTTGAAGTTTGAATACTAATTGGAGCTTCAGGTGTTGTAGGCATAAATCTTTGATAGAAATTAAAACGGAACCTATAATGTATGGGTGGGTAAAATTTCACCATAGGTTTGCGGGAGTCATTTTGATGCATGAATGGTGGGGGTGAGCATGTCAAATTGCTGATTATCCAACTATAAGAATGTGTCCCCTCTTCTCTAGTATTTTAATGCTTGAGGGGCCTCTACTGAAATGATTTTTGCTCTCAAATTTCCCTCCATGCTTGTGTGCTCTAATTCCTTACATGTGCTCTAATTTATTAATTACAAAAAAAATTATTATGCTTGCTATAACTTTCTCTTGGATAATCACACAGCAATGGTAAACTAAAATGCATGGAATGTGATGTATTAGGTTGACAGCATGAACAAACCTGGAATTCTCCTGGAAGTTGTGCAAATCCTAACCGATCTTGACCTCATTATCACCAAAGCTTATATCTCCTCAGATGGTGGTTGGTTCATGGACGGTATGTGTATGCTCCTATTGACTTCCCTTGTTGGCTTCATGCTTAATGACTATGCAAGGCCAGTCTTCATATGCTTACTAAGATCCTTTCTGTAATCAGTTCATGTTTCACCTAATTCCGAATTTACTATATCCCATATTTTGATTTTAAAAGTCTAAATAATAGGCTCTAAAACAAGTGGTCAAAACAAGGCACCATAATACTATAGCCTTCTGCTGAATTATCTCTCCCTTGGTCACGCTGAACAAGTTGGTATTTCTGATCCACAGTATTTCATGTCACTGACCAACAAGGAAAGAAGATTACAGATCTTAAAACCATTGACTACATAGAGAAGGTATGCAATTCCTAAATTTGTTTTCCTCTTAAGAGCTTTGCCGTGCTTTAAATAATCAATATAGGATGTTCAGTACTGATTGGAAAAGAGTTGAACCATATTGGCGCCTGTGTTAACTGATAGTATTTTCAATACAATAGGCTCTAGGACCTAAGGGCCAAGAAGAAGTGACTACTTGGTCAGGCAAACCGGTTGGAGTGCACTCTGTTGGTGATCACACCGCCATCGAACTCACTGGCAGGGATCGCCCTGGTCTCTTATCTGAAATCTCAGCTGTCCTTGCCAACCTTCACTTCAACGTGGTTGCTGCTGAAGTTTGGACCCACAATAGGCGGATAGCATGTGTTGTCTATGTCAATGATGACACCACATCCCGCGCTGTAGATGACCCAACTAGATTGTCTGCAATGGAGGACCAGCTCAAGAACATTCTACGTGGGTGTGATGATGATGAGAAGGTGGGTCGTACTAGTTTCTCCATGGGGTTCACTCATGTTGACCGGAGGCTGCACCAAATGCTGTTTGCTGATAGGGATTATGAAGGTGGAATAGTGGCAACTGAGATTCATGATCCTCCTTCCTTCAAGCCAAAGATCACAGTTGAGCATTGTGAGGAAAAAGGATACTCCGTCGTCACTGTTAGATGCAAAGACCGTGCCAAGTTGATGTTTGACATAGTGTGCACTCTCACAGATATGCAATATGTAGTTTTTCATGCTACAATCTCATCCGATGCCCCCAATGCATCACAGGTACCTTTTTCCCCACAGAAGGAACACGACATGTTAACTAACAACTTAAAGAAAAATAAAGAAACGTTTCTCCTTTCCTGAAAGGCATCATCTTCTAGCTATGATCATGTGAGGCATGCATTATGACTCTAGAGAGTCTGTTTGCGTGTGTAGGCTCACATTTAAGATTAGGAAGCTCATGAATCTTTCGATGATGTCTTACTGGACTGCTTTGATCATTAGAGCTATCTATCTAGCTTATACAGCTTTTTACTTCATTCATCTTCTTTTTATCTTATTAAAAGCAACGTTATGCTTGTGTTTTGCAGATTTTTAAATAATGAAATAAAAAAAATTCACTTCATTTGCTTCTTGTTAAATAAATCATCTTAACTCTGAGTTAAAGTTGTTAAATAAGGTTTCAAGATATAATTTATATTATTATTTAACATATCTCCTCAAGTAAAAACCTCTGTTCTCTTCTTAATTTTATTAAATAGAATGGGATGATGAAATTTGAACTCGTGACTGCTTGGTCAACAAAGTTGATACCATGATAAAAAACTATCTCAACCCCAAAAATGAAGGTGTTTGGTGAGATACAAGATATTATTTATATTATTCTCTTGTTAGCTCATTTGTTGACTCAAATAATTGAAATGACTACCTTATCAACAGTTATGGTAAATCTCATTGCCTCTGTTGGATTTTATTGAAGCATCTGGCCTTTATACGAACTTGTAGGAGTACTATATTCGTCATATGGATGGCTGCGTGCTTGATACTGAAGGGGAGAAGGACAGGGTTATCAAATGCCTTGAAGCTGCGATTAGAAGAAGAGTGAGCGAGGTGAGTAAACCTTCTACCTTGTAGTAAACTTCTCTGTGCTTTGCGGTCTAACATTGTGGTTTGTCTTTCATAGTTCAGCTAAAATCAGTGATTTATAATTTTTCTTCTTTTTTCCCCCCTTGGATAGTCTAGAAAAAATCTTGTATATTCCAGGTGATGCTGTACTCTGTCTTTAACGCTAAGCTAAAATAACAGAATCTTTGAGTTGTTGTCCTTGAAAAAGTTTCATGACAGAATCCTTTATGATAACATAAAACAAAAAACATGTTTCAGCTACGGGCTAGTAGCAGAATTCAATGGAACAGAGACAACAGCAAGAAGATATAGCAATAGTTTATGCTCAAAGCTTATGAAAGTCTATAACTGGGATTCTCACATGATACTTTACTTCATGGTTAATTTAAACATTCGTCTATAACCATTTCTGAGATCACTTTTGCTTCCTAACCATGTCAATTAGGCTCACTTAGTTGGGAATGAAAACAGCATGAAGATGGCATCTAATAATTCGTAGCAACAGTATAGCATCAATAATAGATGTCAACCTCGTTTGTAATCTTTTGCAACCTGACCTCTATCACTACACAAAGTACTTGCAGCTTGCCAAAGTCTTGTCAGCCTTTTATTTTCGTTTTCTTTCTTTCTTCTCTTTGATGAATCAGAGATCAGCTTTGCTAATCAACGAAGAAACATGCAAGAGTTGAGAGATGCGAATTGCTATGGATATTAGGTCCACTCTTAAGGTGGAAGTAAGAGAATAAAAGGGATTGGAATTATATTCAATATGCAGAAATGTATAGCGGGCATCATAAGACCTTAGGTCTGTTTGATATTATTATGGAATTTGACAAGTTCTTTGCTTTTAAAAGCATGAGGGGTTAATTCAAATGAAGAGAACATATTTTCTGAATCACTTTGTAAAGTTAACAAATTTTTGCAATGGCTAAGAAGGGCATAGCATTTTCTCCTTCCTCTTTCTCTTTTTACGCTAGTTAGGATTCATCTCATTTCATTTAAGCCAAACAGATGATAGTGCCTGCAGTGACGCATTTCATGTAATTTTTTCTATCAGAGCGCATTCCTTGCTCAGATTACATATATTTATTTTCCCGCAACTTGCTGCCACTTAGTTTTTTCACCATGATATCAGGGTTTGAGCCTTGAGCTCTGTGCAAAGGATAGAGTAGGCTTGCTTTCTGAAGTTACAAGAATTCTGCGAGAGAATGGATTATCCGTTTCAAGAGCAGGTGTCATGACAATAGGAGAGCAGGCGATGAATGTTTTCTATGTCAGAGATGCTTCTGGGAACCCAGTGGATATGAAGATCATTGAAGCCCTTCGTAGAGAAATCGGGCACACCATGATGCTTAATGTGAAGAAACCACCGGTTAGTTCCAGAGAACCCGAAGCTAGAGGATGGGCCAAAACAAGTTTCTTCTTTGGGAACTTGCTGGAAAGGTTCTTGGCATGAGAACATTTCTGTATTGCAGTGACAGAAACAATGAACTGTACAGGACAATAAACCTGTTCAGTACAAAGTATGGACAGGGCTTGAAATATACTTTTTGTCCATGGAATAAATCTTGGAAGTTCATGAAGTTTGAACTTATGAACACTACTCTATTTCTCCTTTCCTTTTTCTTATTTCTGCGACTTTCGGAATCTGATGGTGGTTTACTATCTTATTTTTTGTTTGACAGTATGGTTATGGTTGCTTTTTAAATAATTATTCGTGTTAAAATACATGTTAATGATGTTTTTTTTATTTTTAAAAAATTATTTTTGATATCAACATATCAAAATGATTTGAAAACATTAAAAACATATTAATTTGATGTAAATAAAAAATTAAAAAAAATTTAATTTTTTAAAAAACACTTTTGAAATGCAAAAATAAACAGGGTTAACCCACCAAGTTAGTTGCTTAGCCCAGTATTAATTAGGAGGCCGCATTACATTTGGATTAAAATAAAGATATTAAAGCGATGCAAATGCTTCTAAAAAAAATTAAAAAAAACTTGACACTTTTGATTTTATTTAATAAGCTTAGATAATTTTAAATAATATAAATAAAAAATGTAATCATAATAAATAAATAAATAAATTGACAAAAAAATGATAATATAAAAATTTTAAAAAACAAAACTCGAGTCTATTTGAGTTAGCATGCTGAATTCTGAAACATGGTTGTAACATCAGGGTAACTCGGTTGAAAGCATACGGAATAAAATTATAAAACTCAATTATCAAAAAATTTAATATTGAAGGGCAAAATTAAAAAAATAATTAAAAAAACAACAAAAAAGATTTGAGTCAACTCACAATAACATGCTAACCTTGAATCATGGACATAGGATTGGAATAGCTTCATAGAAAGAGAATTAAAAAAAAAAAAGGCATGAAAACAAATTTTCAATAAATCAAATGTTAAATGATAAAATTAAAAAAAAATCAATTTTATATATATATATATATATATATAAAAAGTCAATATATGTTAAACTTCAAAACCTCTGACCTTGGTTATGAGTTTGGAACTAATCCCATAAAATAAAAATCCTAAAAAATAACAAAACAAAATTCTAAACCATTAAAATATTAAGGGATGAAATTATTAAAAAAATTAAAAATAAAAGGATCCAAAACAAAACAAAAATAACAATTAAAAAAATAAAAAATAAATTTGATATAAAAATAATTTGAAATCAAATGATGATGGACGAAACAAAATTCAATAAGAAAAATAATAAAAGAAAAAAAAACAACAACAATCAAAAGAATAACACCTTTATATTTTGACAAAGAAAAAATAGAGAAGATAGACGAGAGTAAAAAAATTCATCGAAACTCAACCACCATGTCATGTACACTCACAACACCAATGTAAAAAAATGATGCACATGCTAGCATTTATTTTTTTAATAAAAAATTTAAAAAAAAGTAATATAGTTTTCATATTATATTTTGAAAACATAAAAAGATCGAATTGCTTCTATTTAAACTTCTAAAAAAATCTTGTTTTTTAAGGTAAATTAGTCATTACACTATATATTTAAAAAATAAAAAGATTAAATTATCCTTAATTAATTTCATAATTACTAATAGACCCTAAAAATATACTAGCAAAAAGTTCATTGATTTTTCTGAAATGATAAAATGATAATTAATAATAATCTTGTTTTTTTAGGGTAAATTAGTCCTTATGTGTAGATGCACATTGAAATCATCATGAGTCTCCGTTTTGTTTTTTATTTTTTTAAAATATGCATAATAAACAAGAGGCGTGTAAGAGGATAAAGGAAGAACAAGTGAAGAGGGTTCTGGCGTGTTTTCTTGGTTAAAAAACATGTGATCCAACAGGAATGGAAGTTAATAAACACATTTCTCTGAGTATCGATGTAGAACGCAAGTAAAGCCTATGAAGGAAGTCACAGTGCCTAAGCATTGACGTGTTCAAGATGACCTTCAAATTGATCTGTGCTCATTTCATAAGCAACTCTTCAATATGAACTGGCTTTTGTCAAGCTGTCGGTGCTCGCAGAACATCATCGGCGCCACCGTTGCCGGTCAGCACTATATAAGAGATATTAATCGGAGAATAGTTCTCCATGTAACTTTCTTTTCTTTCCTTTTTGATTGATGAAGGATTGGCCATCAAAATAGAAGTGTCCTCAAGTCGTGACAGTAAAGAACCCATGTTTGAAGACTGCAATTGGGGAGCCAAAATTATTTAGGAAGTCACTAGATGATCGACACACGTTACACTGTAAGTCAAATATTTTTTAATACAAAAAAATATTCAAATATTATTAATGTTTTTTTTCTAATGAGAAAAAAATTAAAATGTATGAGAATTTATTTAATGTAATTCAGTTGACTTTATTAGTTTAAAAACAACTCATACAACCTGTGAAAACAAATTTTGACCAAAGAAAATTTAAAAGTGATATCTTTTGTTAATATTAAAATAACAACATATTGGATTGATTTTGAACAACCCGGGTTAACGTATCAAATTCATGATTCAAGTTATAAAATTATGACAACCTTATAAAAAGAAAATCAAAATAAATTATTAAGCCTAATTTTCAATCAACCCAATATTTAATGGTGAAATTAAAAAAAAAATCAATTAAAAAATAATCTAAAAATCAACTCGAGCTAACATGTCAAACTTGTAATCCAAGTTATAAGACCGTGATAACCCCATGAAAAACAAATCAAAACAAATTACAAATTTTAATCCCTAACAAACCTAATATTGAAAGATAAGGTTAAAAAAAAATAGAAATCAATTAAAAAAAAGAACATAAAAAACAACCTAAGTCAATCCACCAAACTCATTATTCGAGTTATTAAACTGAGATATCCTTATAGAAAAAAAATAAAAAAAATAACCTGATTTAACCTAGATTAACCTGTCAAATTCATGACCTTGGTCTTGAGACTGAGATAACTCTAAAAAGTAAAAGTCAAAATAAATTATAAAACTTGATTCTTAATCGTCCCTGTCAAACCTAACGTTGAACAATAAAAATTGTAAAAATCTTAATTAAAAAATGACATAAAAAAATAAGTCAATTTAAAATTGTTAATCACTATTACCGAGTCATGGGACCATGATAGCCTAATGAAAAACAAACCAAAACAAATTATGAAGCCTAATTCTCAATTAAATATAATATTAATTGATGAAATTGGAAAAAAAATCCATTAAAAAAAGAGAAAAAATAAGTCAATTAGGTTAATCCACAACCCGGGCAATGAGACAGGGACAACCCAATAAAAAACAAGTTCAATGTTAAAAGACTCGTGACCTAGGTAATGATACAAATATAGCCTCCTAGAAAGAAAAAAAAAAACCGACATGATTTAACTAGGGTTAAAATGTCAAAACTCGCGACCTTGATCTTAAAACTAAGATATTCTCTTAAAAAGCAAATTAAAATAGATTATAAAACTAAATTCTCAACCAATTCAATGTCAAATGATAAAATTTAAAAATAATTAAATAAATAAAAGACATAAAAAACAACCCGAGTTAACTCGAGTTAATCCATTAAACATTACTCTCATGTCACAAGATTAGAATAATCTAATAAAAAATAAAAAATAAACAAATTATGAAGTTTAATTCTCAACCAAATAAATATTAAAGAATGAAATTATATATAAAAAAACTAATTAAAAAAAAATCTGAGTCAACTGGGTTAACCCGTCAAATAAAGTTAACCTGTCAAACTTGAAATTTGTGTTATAAGAGTGTAATAATTAAATAAAAAAAATTAATATTAAAGAATAAAATTAAACAAAAAAATTAATTAAAAAAAAAAAAGACAAAGCAAAATACTATTCTAATAAATAGTATTTTGTGCAGAGAAATATAATAAAACCCCTCTCCTTTTAGTTTATAGTTAATTAATAAGGGTAGGGAACCGAACTCCAATTTTTCATAGCTTGCTAACTGAAATAGAGTTTAGAGTGTTTTAGAAAAATATTAGGTAGAATCTTTTGGACCGGATTATCATCTCTCGTTGGAGACGAGAGAAGAAACCTTCCATCACTTTCATCTTACTCTTTGGCAAAACCAGAACTATTTAGCATTTGAAAAACTATATGGTTGTAGACACATTTATATTGTTCATTGAAATAGTATAGTGATTTTTTTTTCTTTTTTGTCCAAGAAAATTAACATTGGTTTTTAAAGGTAGAGAAATATTTTCACACAGCTCATTTATTAATTTCAAATTGATTGGAGATAAATATTTTTTCACTTCAATTATAAATAGTGAAATAATTAAACTATTATTTGAAGAAAAAAAACTGGTGTGAATGTGTATTTTTTTTTTAATTTTTATAATGGTTTTTTAGTTATTATAATTTAAGTTGAGGGGCATTTTGGTATTTAATAAAATCTAAAAAATAATAAACAGTAAAAAATTACAGTAAAACTACAAAACAATTCTTAAAAAAAAAAGCCTAAGTTCAATGGACTTTTTAAGCTTTTTACAAAGTTTTTTTTTTTTTTTTTATAATTACAAAGTCAAATGAAAGACAATTTTGTATTTCATATTAGTAAAATGTTTATTTTTCAATTAAAATATAAAAAAATTCATATATTTTTTTATTCTTAAACATCATTATATTAAAATTATAAAAAACTAAAAAAACAAAAAACTCCCTCTAACTACTATATATGTCACTCAACCTCTCCCTTGTGTTTTAACGCCTATCAATCATATGAGAATCACACCGATCAAATTCCAGTGTCATCACACGCAGCATGAAAAAGACACCAATAAAACGACGACAACCTATGCACATAATCGACAACGTCTACGAAACATAGGTGCCCAAGGACATAACATAAAGGCTAAAGCTAAAACAAAAGAAGTGTCAACAAACGGAAAGAAGAATCTGATCAATTTTATTTGAGTACCGTCCTTTAATACGTCAGATTTTAGGTTAATTTTTTAGTGTTTTATAAATATTAGAGTTAATAAAAATTATATAATTATTAATTTTAAAATTTATAAGATAAGACATAATATAAAAACTAAACTTCAAAAAAAAAAGTGTCAACAAATGAAAAGAAAAATTTAATAAATTTTATTTAAGTAGTGTAGATTAATTAGTTAGATTTTAGATTTATTTTTTACAAATTATTAGTTTGAGTTTTATAATTTTTGAGGTTATTAAAAATTTATATGGTTTTTAATTTTAAATCTTATTGGATTAGTTGAGATATGTATAAGCTAATCTAATATACATACACATGTTAATAAAACAAAACAAAACAAGAAGAAGAAGAAGAAGAAAAAAGGAATCTGATAAATCTTGTTCGCGGGAATGTATCTTCATTACATGAATGAACATGGCACGGATGCACCTGGACTGCAAATACCACACAATTCACTATCTCCAGTTTTTAAGTTTAAGTGGAAGAAGATTTATTGGGCGCAGAGATATGATAGAAAATGCTATAATAGTATCAACAAAGGGTGGAGACAAGATTAATACGTCTTAATTGCTGATCACCACAGAGAGCATCTTTCTTTTCAGGACCCACGACTGTTCATGCATCTTGGAAAAGTTGACAGAGGAGGAGATAAGAGCGCGTGTGTTCCTCAGGTAGATCAATCGATCGCCTTTGCTATAAGAACATGCATCTTGGAAGTTGACAGAGGAGGAGATAAGAGCGCGTGTGTTCCTCAGGTAGATCAATCGATCGCCTTTGCTATAAGAACATGCATCTGCGCGTGTGTTCCTCAGGTAGATCACTCGATCGCCTTTGCTATAAGAACATGCATCTTGGAAGTTGACAGAGGAGGAGATAAGAGCGCGTGTGTTCGTCAGGTAGATCAATCGATTGGCTTTGCTATAAGAGCATGCTATGTGTTTGTAGAAATGCGTTGGCACTCAGTGACTAATGATTCTCTAATAACATCATTAGCATAGCTAAAGAAGGTATCATAATTGTTTTTTTCTTCTTTTTTTGTGGTAAAGCTTCAGAATAGTTGTTATCAACAAGCAAGCAATTGATGGTTGTAGCTGACGAATTGAACTCTTTTAGATTAGGATGCTATATTTGGTGTAAGTAATCCAATATCTGAGCCTTTATCGGTCAAATGGTAAGGAGTGAACTAGAAAAATAAAGTATTTTTATTTAAATCCTATAACTTGTATTTTTTAAATAACATATAGATATATAATTGACTGATGATCTCAAGTTGGCAGATTCTCTTTTATAATTTGATTTTTTAGAGTAACTGTCTGGTTATGAATTGTGTCTGAAAACGTGTCTATAATATCACAAAAAAAAAAAAAGAAGTTATATTTGGTGTTTGCTAGTATATATTGAAATTAGACAAGGTCATTTTGGGAATAATAGTTGCCAGTTTATTCCTTGCCGTGCATTAGAGGAGAAAGGGTTGCCCAATTGAGTTCATCATTTTATAAATGCATCAAGGTTTATTTATTTTAATCAGCAGGATATTAATATTTTAGCACGAATAGAATGTGCCTTACGACCAGCTAATAATGTTATTGTTTCTCCTGTGAAGGCATAATACATCACGCAAGGCAAATATAATAAGTTTTAACTTCTATGTCAACCGCTTGGTCCAAGTCTGAGATTTTAGGATAGGATAAATATTTTCTTTTATTTATGACTAGTTCCTAGTACGTAACCCAAAAAAAAACCCTATCATTTTTATTTATTTCTTTGTAAAAATTAAATGATTAAGGTAAAAAAAATAACCAAAAATTAACCTCAACGAACTCAATTAATTCAAGTAAATTAATTTTTAAGTGTATATTTTTTTGTTTTCTTAATTAAATAATTTTTTTTTTTTAAAAAGTTACGCTACCAAAAAGATATTATGTAGACATATTATTTTGGTTTCGAGTCCTTTAATTCTCTCTTTTTTTTTTCTTGGCTAAATTGACCCTAAATTCTATTTTTTAAAAAAAATTAAGCCTGTGATTGATTGAATTAATATAGGCTTTAAAACTATTCTTGACCTATTTGTACTTGCTTTGGATAGGTTCTTGCTTCTAAATATTTACTATTTGAGTTATGACGAGGATATAATTAAGCCTATTATTATTATTTTGAATTCCAATTAATTTCTTATGGACACAAAAACGATTAGTTGAAATTTCAAAGAATTAATACAGTGGATATACGTTATGCAAAGAATCAATTACATGATATGAGTTCTTACATTGATCGCTTAGATCATGTCTAGTAAAAATAATTTATAACAAAATTTGATCATACGTAAATATTAATTATTTACTGCATCTAAAATAATTGGGGATATAAATTTGTTGGTCTGAAAAGCCCAAATAACCCACTTGGCATAATATTTAGAACTAAAGTGATTAGATTTTTGAGTTTTTTTTTATTTGCAACTAGGATAGTGTCTGCTGTTTTTTGAAAAACAATATGTTATCTGATTTGCTCATATTTCAGCTACTATAATAACCAAAAAATTAGGGTTTTAGTTTTTTTTTTATCAAAAAACCTGTTTTCAACTTGTTTTTATCCAAAATATCTATAAAACACCATATAAATCATAATAAACTTATCTATAGTCTCAAAAAACCAAAATCAATCTGAATACAAAAATCAACTCGCATTTCAGATATATTTTTTCACAAACTTCAAAGGTACAAAAACATATAATATAAACTCTCATAATTAAATGGAACATTTTAACACAAATATAGTCCATTTTGGTGTTATAAATTGATATTAACGATATTTTTCTCTCTCTATCACTAGAATCCAACGATTTCTCTCTCAACTAGGAACTAAAAAATTATAAAAATAAACTTTTTGTACCAAATTGAATTGAAAATATATTGAGATACTGAAATTGTATAATTTATGTGATTTTTAAAGTTAAAAAATAAAAAATACATTTTTTGTAAAACTTATTATATATCACCCATGTTTGGAATTTTTTCATTTCAGTTAATTTTTAATTTTTTTTATATAAAAGATCAAAATCAATTAGTTTTTAATTAAGATTAAATAACTGGAAAAAATTTTAAGAATAAAATTTTACACAATCCATCTAAATTAAATATATATAAAAAATAAATAGTAAAGTCTTGCATAATACAAAACTCACGTCTTTGAAAGTAATCCTTAATTCCTATAATTCACTGGAAATGTCAATTTTTTTCTTCCTTTTTTGATTTGAAGATAATGTGTGTGTGTGTGTGAGAGAGAGAGAGAGAGAGGGGAGAGCATATTGAGATTGCTTTATAGGTGCGTGCGGCTTCGGTTTTGGACAATGGAACTTTCTAGTTCCTACACAAGCACCCATAAATTCTCTCTCTCAAACTTTTCTCATTTGTTTTATTTTTTCCCTTAATTTACAGTTTTCCTTAAAAAAAAATATAAAATCATTTCTTTTTAAGAATCGATCCTCCATTCTCTTACGGGTAGTGACTAATAAATAAATCATCATTATTTTTTATATAAAAAAAATGGGTAAGCCTTAAGGCACTTAGAGACAAACGCCATCATTTAATTTTGAATTTTTTTATTTAAAATTATTATTTTATTTTTAAAGCATTTTAATATATTAATATTAAAAAAAATTATTTTAATATATATCTAAATAAAAAACATTTAAAAAATACACTTCATTAAAATTAAAATGGTCGTCGCATAAAAATTGTAAAGCAATCGAAGTCCCACTTTTAAGTGGGACCGTCATCTCATCAATGCCATCATAACACGTGGCGCCACACGCGTCGCTAAATCTCTTCCCGTACGTTTCTCCTTCTTGAAAATCTTTTCGAATGATAAATAAATGCACCTCTCTGAGGCTCACCTGTCACTCTTAATTAGCAGAAAACTCACATACAGGAAAAGAAAATCACTTCACAGGTAAAAAAAAACGTTAAACATGATCATCGTAGCTAGAAGAACCTTCAATTTTTCTTTGCTGCTTTTATCCTGTCTTTTATTTATGTCCTTGAATTATGTATGTTACTGAGAGCTTCAATTCATCTTTCTTCCTCTTCTTTTCTTTTCGAATCTGTTGGTAATGAATTAAAGACTTTTTTTTTTAAAATGATCTTTGATTTTATGTCTTGTTAATGATTCTTAATCGCTGTTTGTTTTTCTCTGTTATCACGATTTTAACGAGGTCTTTGACTCATGGTTTTGGTTGTTTTTTCTTTGTATTTTGTCGTTTTACTAAAATTTTGCTTCTTTTATCTCCTAATCTTTCAACTATCGATGACAGAAACAAGAAAGAAAGAGACTTTCCCACGTGAAATGGCAGGTGAAGGAAAGGCGAGGAGTGAAGACTTGAACTTGTGTTTCGAGAAGCTGATGATGCTTGCTTTTGGTGGTGGAAAGAGTGGGAGTAGTGAAGGAGGTGTGAAAATGGAAGGTGCGGTGATCACCGAGTGGAAAGATATTCCCGTGGAGCTGTTGTTAAGGATTGTTTCTCTTGTTGATGATAGGACTGTGATTATGGCTTCCGGGGTTTGTAGTGGATGGAGGGATGCTATTTGCATGGGACTCACCCATCTCTGTCTCTCTTGGTATAAAACCTGTCTTTCTCTGTCTATGATAATCAATATGTTGTTCCAGTTGTTTCTAATTCTTTTGGGTTTTTCGTTTTGTTTATGTTGTGTTAATTGTGTGTCAAATTGTTGTTATCTTTTAATCAGGGCCAGGATAATAATGTTATTTCAGTTATTAGAGTGTTTCATACCTCACTAGAGTTCGTATATGGCCTCTGTATCAGAGCAATTTGTCCTGGGTTGTCCTCTGCTCTGATCCGAGGCCATGATCAAAACGTTGCTGATTAATTACATGCTGTCTTTGTGAACTTGTAATCCTAATTTAATGTTGGTGGCACTTCAATAATCAGTTGAATAAATGAAGTGATATGCGAAGATAGTTTATCTCTTTTCTTGTTTGCGTGGGGCATGCTAAAGATTAAGTTGAGGTTGATCTGCATCAAGATTTTAGATCTGTTCTATTGAATCCCTAAGATGTTTCTAATCAAGATTCGATACCTTTTGAAATCTAACTTCTTAGAAATTGTTTTTGTGCATGTTGTCTGGTGTTATTTTGTTGTCTAATCTGTTCTGAATTCATTCTCCTTCATCTTTGGTGCTGATAACATCTTGAATTAACTCTTTCCTTCAGGTGCAAAAACAACATGAACAACTTGGTTCTCTCTCTTGCTCCAAAATTTACAAAACTCCAAACTCTTGTGCTGCGCCAGGATAAACCACAACTTGAGGATCATGCTGTTGAGACAATTGCTAGTTACTGCCATGATCTGCAGGACCTGGATCTCAGCAAAAGCTTTAAGCTCAGTGATCTCTCTCTGTATGCATTAGCTCACGGTTGTCCTAATCTTACTAAACTCAACATCAGTGGGTGTACGGCATTCAGTGATGCTGGTCTTGAGTTTCTTACGGAGTTTTGCCGAAAATTAAAGATCTTGAATCTCTGTGGATGCGTCAAAGGTGCAACTGACCGTGCCTTGCAGGTTCATGCTAGTTACTAACTCTTTTTTTTTATTATTATTTTTTTCCATATGCCTCTTAAGAAGTTACACTGCTAACGAGTTTGATAAACAATCTGCAGGGTATTGGACGCAACTGCAGTCAGTTGCAGTCTTTGAATCTGGGATGGTGCGAGAACGTGGGTGATGTTGGAGTAATGAGTTTAGCGTTTGGATGTCCTGATCTCAGAACCCTCGACTTGTGTGGGTGTGTCTGTATAACAGGTATTTTCAAATTTGGGGATGATTTTTTAGCATTTCACAAGATTGGCTGTAAGGTGCAAATCTCGCTGAGCTATCATGTTGGCAGCGAAACCTTAAGAAACAATCCAATCCTGAGAATTCTCTATGGAGTGGCCTGATCTATTATGTTTGCAAGCCTAAGACTTGTACTGGACAGTTTCCTTTTCTGATTAAAAGTATGAAATTGAGAAAGATTATTCATGTAGTGTCGACAATACCAAACTAAATCTGGGACCTGTTAATTTGATGCTAAGAGTATATTGCCTTTGAGAAGCAGATACTGTTATATTCATTCTTAGCTTGTTTTGGAATTTTGATTATGAGGACTCATGAAGTATTTATAATATTTTTGCAGATGATAGCGTGATTGCTTTGGCAAACAGGTGTCCCCATCTGAGATCCCTCGGTCTGTACTACTGCCGAAACATCACGGATAGAGCAATGTATTCCCTTGTCCACAATCGAGTGAAGAACAAGCTTTCAATGTGGGAATCAATGAAAGGCAGGTGTGATGAGGAAGGATTGAGGAGTCTAAATATCAGTCAGTGCACGGCACTCACACCTCCTGCTGTTCAGGCTCTATGTGACTCGTTTCCTGCACTTCACACCTGCTCAGGGAGGCATTCCCTCGTCATGAGTGGCTGTTTGAACTTGACATCTGTGCATTGCGTCTGTGCTGTACAGGCACACCGCTCTGCAAGTTCTTTTCCTCATCCAGCCCATTGAGCCGTACATGCTGCTCGGAATTTCAAAGGAGCTCTGCATGTTAGCCTGTTGGAGGTAGAACTATGTCCCCGTAAATACGTTGTTGTGTTTAGAGTTTCACCATTTCAATGCAAATGGGCAGCCCATTTGTTGTTGCAAAATATGGTCTGTAAAACAATGGACTTTTATCAGCCCTTGGTTCCTGAAGTGAGCAAAGCATTTTGGCTTTTGAAGCCAAGCTTATTATTCAAATCTTTTAACGGTGGTTAACGGTTTAATCTGACAATTATGAACTTACCTTCGTGTGATGGCCGTCAAAGCCATTGGCTATGTTCTTAAAATGCATTATATAATCTACTGAAAGGTATACGTTGTGAAATATTTCATGAGAATTTCATGGCTATCCCCATTTCATCAGTGTGCTATCGACAATCTGTCCATTACTTGGTTGGAAGCTGAAAATATAGTGAGATGATGGTACCACTCAATCAAAATTTATAATGGCGTTCCAATAATAGCTGTCCTGAGAAAAATCTTCAAAAAATCACATATAAAAAGAAATCCCTGTCCGTGTCCTTTTATTTGCATCCAAAGCCTGTCATGTAAGTCGTTCGGAATCCACTTGGCGTTTAGGTGTTTTTCTTGCTGGTAGTGTTGTGACCCGCGAAAAGTAACATCTTAGAGCTTTAGGAAACTTGAAACGATCTGTTTCAAGTTTCAACCCCAATTAAGAGCCTTCCAACCTCATAATTTACTTCAGCTTTTTGAACACCCTACTAAAGGACTGGTCATGATTAAGCCATCGAGTTCCTGTAGGTATTGCCTCATTTTACCCTCAAAATGACAGGGAAATATCAATCGAGAATGCTTTTGCCCCGCCCCCTCCACTCAACTTTTTTTTGCTACTGTTGTTTGCTTTTCTCAAGGAGGACAATTTGAGCCCACTGAGCTAATCTTTCCTGTTTCTGACGGGCTGCTAGTGTGAGGAATGTAAAGCACATAATCACGCGTCTTGCAGCTTTGTTGGCGGCATTATTGGAGAAGATGTTTTGCACTAGGAACAAACGTACTCTCACTGCAATTCTAAAGATTCCTCTCCCTATTCTTGTCACAAAAGAGATAAGAAACCCCAAAGATCATCTCCTAGTTATTATTAGATAACAACCTCTCTGATTGAGAATCTTAAAGGATAGTGAGATCTAGATGTGGATTGCATTGATTTGTTCTCTTTAAATAAATACATTACACACAAAATAAATATAGCTTGTCCCAATCTATTCCTTGAAAGCAAAACTTCCCCAGTCAACAAGACCCCTTTGGGTTCATCGATGGTTAAAAGGAGGAAAACAGTGCGTTACAATCTCAGTGTCAATCTGCCAACCTTTGTACAGCAGCCTTAAGCATCATTTGCTTTTGTACACAATCTCTTCATCATCCACATCGAATGCTGGATTACACAGGCATCTGAAGAGTCGACCGATACCCTGCCAATGTAGAGATCAAAATCATGACATTTCTCTCCTGGGATCAATTTATATTAAAATCCACTATCATGCTTAAGCCCCTTTTTATATATATCTACAGCATTTGTCGACTGAAGATTGAAAGAGCATATCTTACAACTCGCCTGTCCTAGGTACTTGGAGCAGGGATAGAGTCTTTCTTTGTGTCTTAATTATGTCAGTTTTGCATATATCGCATTGGGGGCTTTAATCTAGAGCTAAAAAGAAGAAAGAAAATGCAGTCGAAACATGGATACAACTGATGTATTATTAGCTCGAAGTGGTATTGTAACATGCCTGTGTAAGTAGAGGAGTTCGATAGGATAATGCCCTTGGTGAATCTTCTTCACTGCTGCTATCAGAACTGCTTCCATCATCATCATTTTCAGCAGCATTTCTTCCCTTTGATGTTGCACCATTTTGTGCTTGCTTTTCCTGCTGAAATGTTTTTATAAAGCAACAGCAAGTGCAAAATTATCAACCTAGATAGCAATTCTTTAGTATCATGGTAAAATTACATTCCAGTAACGAGTTCTCTTTTTCCCTGGTTACTTTATCTTAGCTCAAATTATCAACCAGGTAGCAGTACTTTTTTCCAGCTTTCTCTAGTTCACAAACACAAGATTTTGCCTCTATCTTAGAGTGGAGCCAGCATCGAGAATCCATATAACCTTACAGACACACAATTCTCATATTTATAAGAAAATATTCTGTTGTAATAATTGGAAGTACCTCTCAAGAATTTTCATGGAAATTACAAAGACAAGATTGAGTAGTGATTCTAGTGAATGGTGCACCTGAAAGATCTTCCCAAGAATCTTCAATGCCAAAGCACGAGCTCTAAGTTCTTCCTTTCTAACATTATTTTCTTTTAGGACCTGCAAACAGATTAAAATCTTGAGAGGAATCTTATGGAAGACGATTTTCTTTTCCCAGAAATCGGAAAGAAAAGCAGGTACCAGGCATAAAATTTTCTTTAATGATTCAACCCTATTTTTCTCCAGAAAAACTGTTTGAAATAAAATACATTTCCAATATTCCATTGTGGAAACAGAGTTTTCCTTTGAGTATCCTGTGATATTATTGTGTTGTCATGGCCTCCTTTGTCTCCTTATACAAACAAGAGTAAATGGTTCATGAATAATTTTAATATGAAAGGGAGAGCATAAACAAGGCTTTCTTGAGTTGAAATAGCGAGACTCACCATTTGGCACACATGTATCACGGTAATCTCAATGTCAACTACATTGAGTTTCCATAACGAGTTCATCAAAGTTTCTTTATTTGAGAGTAGGTGAGATTCGACATCATTTCCAGGGTCACTTCTATCCATTTTAAATTGGCGGCGCATATCTTCTTGGAGTTGCAGTAACTGAAAAGCGCCTGATTTGTTTTCCATTTATAGTTAGGTGCCCGTGCTTGTACACACAGAGACAACGAACACTAGTACCAGAGGAAATGATGGGGATTGGGGTGCTAATGTATCATACCTTTTGCTGCTGTAATCTGTGACTTCCAGAAATGTCCTTTGTTGCGAGCCCACTCTGCCAAGAACGGCACCCCAAGATATATTGCTTTCTTTCCGAGCTCTTGCGCTGCTTGTCTTGAGTATATGTTGCCAATAGTATGTAATATATCCACTCCAAAAGCTGTGTCTTTCAGTCAAACGAAATATTGAGAAATGCCGTGGAGTTTTCTAATCATAGAAGACGATGAAATTGCAGATACATCAAGAAAAAAGCAAGGATGGGGAAAGTTCAACTCAGTTTACCTGCATCAGAAAGCCTTTTGGCTTCTGATTCTGCATGCCTTAAGAATCCAATCCTGTCACCTTGAGCATATTGATTAAGAAAATCTTTCAGAAACCTTGCTAGCTTCTCTTCTCTTTCTTTTTGGACAGCCTGCAACGAATAATCACAAGCCGAAAATACAAAGTACCAGGTTATACAAAATAATCAACACATGACAGCTTGAAAGAAAAAAAAAAAAAGAAAAAGAAAAATCTAGATAAAGATATGTAGAACCAGACATGATATAACTAGCTACACATTGCATATAAACTTCTAGCATGTGTCACATTGACAGGGGACAATTTCTAAGCCAGGGCTACTCTTGTAGAACTTCAAAGCTGAAACATTGCTTTGTATGAACGATGATATTGCCTGGAACCTGCTATTGCATCGTTTTGAGTTCAAATGTACTTTAAACGACTGCCTAAGAACTAATTCGATACCTTCAGTTTCTCATGTACTTTATCATGATTGTCACTTTCACCAGGTAATTCAGAAGAAGCCATTGATGTCACAGACAGGTGCCCTACATAGTCCTCAAATAGTTCACTCCCAAACAGAAGAGCGAATACAGCTGTGGGGTCAATCATGGTTTCCCTGAGAAATAAGATATCAAATCATTTGGAGAAGAAAACACCATCCTGGGAGACGAAGACGTACAACTATATCCAAACGGCAATTTACAAATTAATGATTTATTGAATTTATCATGCAAGTAAAAATAGATATTTGCATGCTCCATTTGACAATCAACCAGCATTCACTAGTTCAGGAATTAAGTTATTCTCCTGAAAAGATATTCACCCAAAATTGAATCAATGCTACAATGAGCAATCTACAGTCTTGACCAGAAAACTGTCTCCGTCGATCATTCTGCATTTTGAAGGCCAAAACATCTACAATACTTGGTAGTAGGGATCCTTGCAATCTCCAAGAAGGCAGGACTAAAGCAAATTGATAATAATACCTTGAAATGCAGTACTTTCCATTTCGATCGTATGCATCTCTTTGCACTGGATCACTCAAAACTTGATAGGCTTCACCTAACACCTGCCAAAGTTAGAATTGTCTAGATTAAAAACCCCTTTTATTTTACAGTCAAGGATTTGTGACTATACTGGCTATGTGAAACTGTGCTCTGTCACAATAGACACTCCACATTTACTAGTTTTCCACGAAAAACATACTAGTTTGGATCATCTGGATTTTCCTTCCACTTCCCTAATTATTTTTAAGAAGCCAAACACACATTTGAAAACGATTAAGAAAAAGAGGTGGCCTATGTCTATGCTGAAGGGATAAATAATCATCATGAGGGTCTGGACTTGCCTGAAACCTTTCTGCAGCTAGTGGATCATCTTGATTTTTGTCTGGATGAACTTGCCTGGCCTGTAAAACATGACATCTCTCTTATAGTTAGCTTTTCAGTCACTCGTTTTTAATAAGAAAAGACAAATCAAATGGTAAAACAAATTGGATGCAAAGAAGCTCAGTATCTCTCGAGTTTCTAAAGGGCATCAGGTTCTATTCATAAGAAAATCAAAATCTTCATTTACTTTTTAAATTCAATAGAGATTCTGAATCCCTCTTTTACCAGTCTTAAGCAATAGCAACATGGGTATGCTTGTCAACTCAAATTCACCACAGGATTACCAAAACTAGAATATTAAAATCTTGGTAGTCCAAGCATCATTAACATCCAAGCACAACTTCTTCAGCATTAAAATACCAACACCATCTAATCTAAGTCAAACCTTAAGATAATAAGCTTTGCGAATCTCTTCCTCTGAAGCAGATGGGCTGACACCAAGAACATCATAGTACTCAGTTTCCTTCACCATCCCTGATTTTGTCTGAAGAGTAAATAAGAGAACTGCAGCTTCTTCTCCAAAGAGTTGGAGAGTCGCAAATGTTTTGGAATGTGAAAAGATGAAACGGAAAGAGATAGGAATTTAGGAAAAGTGAGTGAATGAGAAAGAGGTGGCCATATTTTGGAGAGCCCCACTAGCTTCCGTTGCCTTTCCAGTTACTCCCAGCAATAAACAAATACCTGAAACTGCTTTTTCGCGGGAGCAAAACAGTATTTTAACTGTCACTGAGGTGGCGCTTATGATTTTCTTTCTTTTCAAGCCATCAGGTTTGAGCCTTGAGGTCAGAGAGCTGTAAGTGGGCTTGGGCTAGTCCATTGATGGTCCCTGTTTTCTGTTGTGGGGTTTACTGTTAGGTTTAGTTTCCGTCCAAGTTGTTCTAGGTGGGCTCAATGATCTAGCCCAAAAAAGAAATGGACCTACCCAAAAGAGAGGTTTTATTGAATGGACGGTCGTGATTCTGCATGATCTTACCCTACTCTTTTTTTGTATCATTGTTAAATACAGTGAATCATAAAGGCAAGATTCAATTTTATTTTTTTTAAATAGTAATTATAAAGGAAGATTGCTTTTGGGTATGGTGCATTATGATCATGAGAAGGAACGTGGTATGTATGTATTGGCTCCACAACACAAAAGAAAAGCAGTCAAAGCTACATGTCATGCAAGTATATAACAAAAGCAGCCAGTCGTCGTTTGCTTACTATCAGTGTCGTTTGAGACTCTATTTTCTCTGGGAAAGGGCAGGCAAGGCTTTATGTTTTCGAGTGTTTTGAAAATATAAAAGTAATTGTTTTTTTAAATATTTTATTTATTTATTATTATATTAAAATAATATTTTTTATTTTAAAAAAATTATTTTAAACATTAAAAAAAATTTCACTGACAGGAAGTTTGAGTCTGAGTACGGTGCGGTTTGAATAAAAAGGGCAAAAGTAGAGGTCCTACCGGGAGTCGAACCCAGGTCGCTGGATTCAAAGTCCAGAGTGCTAACCACTACACCATAGAACCAATGTATCGGTTGAGTGACTAGTAATTTATTATATTCTAATATTAAACTGTTCTCTATAAGAGAGACTAAACATATATTCGTCTCTTCTTTAGTCAGTCGTTAGCCAACACACCTTTTTTTTTATTATTATTAATTTAAAGTAACACTATCGGGGTTTGTTTTCAGCCGATGGTGGCAAGTGGCGAAGGCAGTAGAGCTGGTAAATTTTGTGTTCTGCCATTGTTAATGTAAATGCTTCCCTGTACAAGAAACCTGAAGCGTCTCACATCATTTAATTCAATAGGTCACACTACCCACAAACTACAACTTCATATACCGGGCGCATAAAACAGGATGAAGTTTAATGAAGAATCCGGCAGGTATCTGAAGCACCGGCACTGCTTTTCTAGGGATTTTTTTATATACTACCGGCCATTTTATTGATAATCCATTGATTCCTTGCCCAATGTATCAAGGTAAGAATCAATGATTACTATAATGATGATACCATAACGAATAATGCAAAAGGTTCGAGAACAGAGCTTTCAGTAAATAGCCTGCAAGGATCGCTGATGAAAAAACTCAACTGCTGAACAGATGGAGAATCTAAAAGTGGCGTTTGGCCTGAGAACAATGCACTAATAAACTACTCTCCACATAAATCGCTTACAAAACATTTGATGAGGTCAAAATTACTTTTAAAACACCCCTTTTGAGTTTGTGTTTTTTTGTGAAGGCCCTCTTGCGTAGAATCACAAGGCAATCCGAATTATAACTTCTGAGTTCCTACATCTTTTTTTCTTAAAGATGACCGTGCCTCGAGATGCGATCAAATCTGACAAAGCTTTTACTTCCTAGCTTTGCCCCTTTTTCCATTTTTACCAAACTTTTTACTCTTTGAACCTTTGCTCTTCATATAAGAAACTCTGTCTGCCTTCTTCTGCCTGTCCTTCCGAACTTGTTCAAGATCTTTAATTTCTGAACGCACATTGGCATTAGGCAGAGAGTGCTGCTTTTTGCTCCCTCTGAAGTTTCTGTCATTCCCTCGGAATTGGCGGTTTCCTGCGACAAAATAAAACAAATAAGCACCTATTGCTATGTCTTTCTTCTGCATGTTTATACAGCAAATCACAGACCAAAGAAGTTATAAATGCAGTGAACTAAAAGATCTACCATCCAGAAACTGGAAAAAGCTAGCAGTCCAAAAAACCAAATGCATTGGTATTCTCCAGGAAACAGGTAAAGAAACTCTTCAACAGTTTTAAACTCGTACATGAATATTAATTTAATAAAACAAAACATGATAATCCAAAAAAAAAAAACTGAGAAGAACAAAGTAGAGCAATGAAGAGCAGCATCCAATCCCAAGAGGCATACCTGAGAAGCTTGTGGGTTCCTCAGCATTCCCATCGTTATTTGTTCCTCTAAGAGATATTTTCCTGTGTGACCCTTCTTTCCACTTCTTGTATATCCCAGTCTTGGTTGCTTTTACTTTAGCACCACTTTCTGTTTTTATCTGCACACCAACCCCAACAAAACAGGAATAACTAGTCTAATAATATAAATGGTGGGACCAAAAATTGAGCCACAAAAGACTTGAGACAAGATAAGAGCCGCAGCTAGAGTCATTAAATTACTATTTTTTTTTTTCACAATTCAAGAAAAGCTCGATTTCAAAGTGATCTAATAAGACAGTTTATTCTATCTCCATGAAAATTAACCAGATTCAGTATGCATTTCCCCTGCATGTCATGCATTCAGCATTCCTAATAGAAGCATAGATATTCCATTTAGGAGTTAAAATGCAAAAAAGTTCAGAAGAGTACCTTTCCACTGGCTGTAACACGATCACCATTGTTTAGTTTGATGTACTTTTTATTCCTCTGCCAACAAATAGAAATTTAAATTTTATGCCAAATGCTGATAGAAGAAAATTGCAAGACATCATTATCATTCAAATGTTTCAAGAACCTTATCCCAGTGGTATACGGTTTTCTGTTTCTGTAACCCCCCACTATCATCTGCAACAAGATCCAACACAGCATTTTCCAACCTAACAACAAAATTGGCATTGACTAGTAAGAAAAAGAACACCCTACAACCATAGAAAAACATACACCACTGACTCATGCTTCAAAATAATGTTGGACAACATATATAAAAAAATACCTATTTGATCCAAAGCCATCATTTCCTCTCATTGAGAGGCCTGCCTCTGAATGCTGACATCAATACAGAATACGCAAGCACAATATTTAGTCAATATTTTCAACATCAAAGGAAAATTTACAGTGCAGAGAAGGAAAAAAAAAATACAGTAGCTAAAAAGCAATTGGCAACTCAATATCAAGATAAAGTGTATCAGATGAAAAGTAAAGGAACAAATTATTGGTAGAGGACATAAAAGATAGCATACATGATTAGTTGGTATTGAACTAATGAAGTATTCCTCATCCTTGAAACTCTTTGCCTTTCTTTTAGAACCACGAACCACTAACATGCAAGATATTGTGTTTAGTATCAGAAAAAGTGACTGTGATCACCAAAATATATATTTTATAGCAAAATGAACAGTTACGACATATAAATATTGGAAAATGCAGACCTTTTTTCTCCTTTTCATCTGAAGTAATTTCAGTTTCAACTTCCTTCTAGTGCCAAAAAAAAAAACATAATTAATAACTAAACAAAATGAGAACAAGAAAACTATGATGAACAGGCATCTCACAAGTGTAAATAAATAAATCAAGTCCCGCAGCTAAAAAAGGCCAAATGTCTAAACCTAGTAACTGAAGAGGCTTGGATCTAACATAAGTGAAAGGAGCATAGGTATGAACTTCAATTGCACCAAGCCTTTTGAGCAAGGTGTGGACAATAAAGATCTGAATCCAGCCAAAATGCGGCCAAGAAAAGTTGGAGTACCGCCACTGTTACAGCTAGCTTAGTGCTCCTTGGACACAGAAATTAATCTGAATTACAAAAACCAGAATCGAGTCCATGCAAATATCTTTGATATAATGGTGTCCTTAAATTTCTTTGATGAGGATGACTCCACAAATCTATGGAAGCAACAGAAAATGCCATCAAACCATATGGGCATCTCATATCGCAGTTGGTGATTTATGAGGATTGGCCACTGACTTTTATGAAATTCAGTGTTATTAAGAGCAATTGCATGCAACATATTTACCTTGTCTGCCAGCTTGTTAGAGCGCTGCTGCTGTACCAAATTAATGACCTCCTCATGAATAGCTCTTTTTCTCTTCATGACATCAACCCACTGACCAGGACCCTGCAATTGAGCCATAAAACCAATGTAAACTCATAAAAAGGAACATCATTTTAATGCTGAGAAAGATTAATATCAACATGAAAATTATAGGTTAAGAAAATGACTAAATAAAGAATATTTGTTCAAGATGGTTAAGCTGTGCAGGGAGAACCGAGTATAATTACAGTTTCTACAAGGCAGCATACAGAAAAGAGAAATGCTATAATCAATAATGTAGGCATAATGATTTCAATAAATTCTCATGAGTGTAAGAAGGAACACGGCTTTGAAGGTCAGATATTGATCAACAGCTCTCTATCATCAATTATATATCTGACAGCAGATTATAAATGGAAGGTTACCTGCAGATTCTTTGACTTGGCTGATTCACCTTCAGCTTCCAATATAGTCTGCTTGGGTCTATTAGAATCCAGTCATTGCATAGTTAGAACAATTCAACTAAGCAAATTAAAAGAAAAAATATGCAGAAATATTTTAAAAAAAATTGAGATAGATAAATGTTTTAGGGTCACCTGAAAGTTTTCAAACGCTCAGAAAAGGCAAGTGCCATTAATTCACCACCTTCCAAGACATTTTTGAATATTGGGTGTAATCCTTCACAAGGTAAATCCTTCACTCTTTTAATGGACTCCTTTGCAGGTGATGGTTTGGTCTTTGTATACAAACGAAAAGCATTTGTACAGGCTTTCTGTAAAGAAGTTAGTTCAGCTGATGAATCAATGATTTCACGAACTCTATCTGACACAAGATCAAGGACAGTCTGGGGGAAACGCCCATAAACAGTCTCTCCATTTGCAAATGCTTGATCAATTTTGTTCATTACTCCATCTATATCCTGCAAAACCTCCTCCTCAGTGGGAGCAGCCTTGACTGGCTTTGAGAGAAACAGATGAAGATCTAAAAGGTAAGGCATGTCTTCAGATGTCACGAAAGAAAAGGCCGTTCCAGTCCGACCTGCCCTAGCAACTCTCCCCACACGATGCACAAAAATCTTAGGTTTTGGAGGGAAGTCCCAATTTATCACATTATCAAGCAATGGAATATCAATGCCCCTAGCTGCAACATCTGTCACAATCAACAACATAGTCTTCCGTGCCCTGAACCTCGATACATGAATCTTACGAGCATCTTGATCCATATCACCATAACAAACCGAAGGCTCAATGCCCTCTTCTTTAAACAGAACATTTAGAAACTCAACATGATGTTTCGTAGAAACAAATATCAATGTCTGTTGATCGGTACTAATATGATCTCTTACCAAATAAATCAACGCTGCATATTTTTCCTCTTGGCGCAAGGTAAAAAACACAGTTTTCAAATCAGGACTAATCTTAGTATCCACATCAAGCCGAACAAGCTGAGGATCTCTTAAACCTGCCTTGGCAAACTCCGCAAGTGCACTGGGCAAAGTTGCACTAAAAAGCAAAGTCTGACGATTCTCGCTCAGCTGGGTAAGAATTTTATGCAACTGCTCAGCAAAACCCATACCGAAGAGACTATCGGCTTCATCAAAAACAACATATTCAACCGTTTTCAATGACATGTCATCAATCTCAGACAAATGGTGCATTAATCTACCAGGAGTGGCAATAATAATATCAGGGTTTTGCGATAAATCCTCAAATTGACTCTCCATACGATCTCCACCAACCAATAAACTAATTCTAAGATCTGCACAACAAACAAATACATACAAGATTATTCATTTACCCTTGATGAAATTAGAAATGCAATTTGAACAAGTAAATAAAAATCAAGAAAAGTCTGAAGAACAACAAACCAGTGAATCTGCCAAGTTCTTTAGCGAATTTCAAAGTTTGCAACGCCAAATCCCTAGTAGGCGACAGTATGAGAGCCCTAACACCACTTTGAGGCAGGTGCTGTTTTAACTTCTCTAACATGGGGAGGAGAAAGGCGGCGGTCTTGCCGGATCCAGTGCGGGCCATAGCGACGACGTCGATGCCGGCGAGGATAAGAGGCATGGTCTTACGTTGGATAGGGGTGGGGACGCGATAACCCTTACGCTTGATTCCTCGATAGACATTGGGGCTTAGGTTAAGGGATTCGAAGCCACAGGATTTTGATTTCTTTTTGACTTGTTGTTTGCGTTTTAGCTCTGCCATGGAGCTGACTAAGGGTTCTTTGCCCATCGGAGTTTTTTGGAGGAGTTGTCTGTCTGTGTTATGTTCGAAAGGCTAAAACCCCCTTTACTAGGGTTTACTTTTTGTTCTGGTTGGAAACACTTATTTTGATTGGTTATGACTGATTAGTTCCCGTCTGTCAAAAAAACTATACCCCAATTTTTACCCTTTTTTTTCCCCCAGCAGCGACGATTAAATACTACTGTAGTGGCAGAAACGAAGCCGTTCTGCACCAGCAAAGCCCTTGAAGAGAGAGAGAAAAGCAAGAGGATGGGGAGAGGTGATCGAAGTGGGCTATTATAAATGGGTCAAAAGAAGAGGCCCATTTACTACTCATAAGGGGCATTTTTGTCTATTCCTAACAGAAGCAGCGAACCCTTCATGCTTGTTCTAAAATGCACGGTTATATTTATGTGCTCGAGTTAAATTTAATTTAGATCTTTTAATAAAATCTTATTTTTTAAAATATAATTAATTAAATTTTAAATATTTAAAAATACTATAAAAATAAATAATAAATTACTTCTTGCAAGTCAAATGTAGATTTGTTGGCTGTCATACATGTTTTGATTTCTTGAAGAGTCCCGTGTTCACAAACTCTCTAATTCTGGAGCAATATCATCTAAAAAAAAAACACTACCATTATACTGTGAATAGAATTTTAAATAATTTTTTTAATGCAAAATAAAGATGTACCTGGATATATTTTTTAGTATCATGATTTTTATAAATGAAAAAACAAAAAGATATTGTTTGTACTTAGTAAAATAAATTAAAAATAAATAAAATGATAACAAAGTTATTAATGCTAATTAAATAATAAAACAAGAAGCTAACATTTCTAGTACAAGAAAAAATAGATGTAAATACAAGTATTTGATACCAGTTATCCATTATATTTTACATGTTTTTATTTATTTTATGTTAGAGGTTAATTATCATTCATAATAACAATAACAAAATGTTTTTGTTTTTATAAATGCATCATGCAAATACAATTTATTTATATAAAATATATGGAAAGAAATTATAGACAAATTATAATAACTTCTTCAAAGCATTATGAATTTTTTTAAAAAAAAATTATTTAAGAAGATCAATAACTATTTTAGAAAAATTTAACTAAATGCAATTAAATATCTATAAATTAATACTATTGAAACCATGAAAAATTATTAATTAATTGAGTTATCATTTAAACTTTAAATTTAAGCTGAAACCAAACAAAAATATTATTAAAAATGAAAGTTTTTCGTCAGAACAGTAATGATTGGAAAATGCAGACCTTTTTTAACATTCTGTGTATTTAAATTAAAAAATTAAAAATTCAATGTGTGTATTTAATTAATAAAATAAATTTAACATTGTATGAGACTATATGGTAATAAAAATGAATGTTTTTCGTCAGAACAGTAATGATTTAAGTTATGTAGAGAAAATATAATTTTTAGTAAATTATCCTTTTTTATTAATGATTTTTTTAACAGTTGTTTTTTTGTAAATATGTTGTTTATTACATAAAAACTGAAAACATTTAAAATAAATATCCAAAAACATTCAACTGGCTGAAATGAAGATAAAAAGATATCATTAATCAAAACCCTTAATGTTTTCTCTTCTTCTTCTTTTTTTATTAGAAGTATTGTTTTTAGAATAACAATTTATCATATTCTTAAAAACAAAATTAATACAAAAACAAAAAAAATAATATTAAATTGATAGTTTTGATATGAATCTATTAAAAACATATAAAAATAATAAACTTGAGAAATATTATATAAAAAATTTGTAATAACATTGAATATTCAAGGTTCATATATAATTATTCAAAAATATTTTTAATATTATTATAATAGACGCTAATATTAATTGGAAATAATGGCATAATTAAATAATTATTTTAATGTAATTTTAATAAATATTTTTAAAAAGAAACAAATTATAAAATACAAAAAGAAAAAATAATCAAAATTAAAAAAATTAAAGGGTCGCGCATGAGTTGGAAAAATGGATTCATCTGCATGGGGATTTTGTTTCCTGAGCAAACAATTAGTCATTCACCCCTAATTATTTTTTCAAAAAAGCAGACGAGGTGACACGTCTATTTGCAATGCAACCTTTTTTTTGTCAGCAGGGGATGACTTCAATGATAAAGAAATTGGATTTAGAATCATATATAGTTACTCTAATGGTAAAAGTTTAAGATTAAAAAATTTATAAGTTTGGGTTTTTGGATCTTAAAACCCAGCTTTCAATAATTTCACTCAAAAACATGAAAAACAATACATCAATCTTTAAACACAACATTTATAATAACAAAATACAAAATCAAATAAAATGAAAAAAAAATATCAAGCTTCGACTATTTTCAACATCATTGAAGGTGAAAACCATTGAAGGTGAAAACCATATCCATGTAATTTCATAACCCAACCACCCAAGAACTCTCTCTTAAAATTCTTTGACGACTTTCTCTTCATCTCTTAAGACTTAGGGACTATAATGTAGAAAAATGAACTTTGATGTCTAAATAAAAAATCCAAAAACAAAAGGGACCAAACAATAATAAAGTAAAAATTGAAGGACGAAAGAGTAGTTTAGTAAACAATACACATGGGAAAAAGCTTTTAAATTTTGTCAATTTTAATTTTGGTCTTTGTTCTTTTTTATTTTGTTTTTACAATAATTAGACATTAAATCATGCAAAATTGATTGCCAATAAAGACCGAAATGATGTGCTGCATCTCAAACACATGCATGATAGCATGCAAAATGAATGACCCAAAAAGATCTAAAATAAAAGAATTTTGTAAAATAACAGTGATATAAATAGTGAAATAATGACAGCATAATGAATGACTGATGTATTGTAATATATTTGTTGATAAGTAATTTCATATAACAAAAAACTAATTGGAATTATTTATTAAAAATAAAGAGAGAAGGTATTGACTATCTTGTAAACAAAGACACTGCGAATCACGTGACGTGTCAAAACCACTGGTTATACTAACTAAAGGTCCGTTTTAGTAGTTTCCCTCGTTTAATTTCCATGGATGCACTCGAAGAGTCGGGTCCAGGGCATATCCATGCGCTCAACCACCACCACTATCGGTGAAAATATAACTTTCATGTGTAAATGGCTCTCGTGGAATAATTAATCAGACCAACGAAAAACCTCCTGACAAAGCCAGTTTCTTACGTTATGAAACCCACCCAAGACAGACGTGTGTATTAATGCATCAATCAGGACCAGCAACTAGAAAACTCAGCTGCTAGCCCGTAACAGTTTTTGACGAATTAACACTGTCCAAACGAATGGCTAACAGATTCGCTAGTATAAACTTCTTTTTTCTGACTAGGATGTACTTTAAAATCTGCTAAATAAACAAAGATGGACTAAATAACTACTTGATGGTGCCATCACTAGTGATAAATTAGGACCTTTATCATGTGCCTGCTCATGAGTTATCGAACCTGACGACGACACAGGTTATGTTGTCATGGCTCCCTCGTGCATAAGCTTCTTGTATTAGTTTTCTTGCCGCTGCCTCTGCATCTGCTATGCCCTGCACTAGTGCCACTGCGTCCTGAAAGCATACAAGGCTAGCTCGTTAACATGCTACATTCAACTTGTCCAGCGAAGTTATTTCAATCAATCCGGTACCAAAAAAAGAAGACGGCATGTTTTCAAACTTCAGTTGACAATAAATATTGCTTCACCACTAAAATAAACATTGATTTTCAAAAATCCTAACTGAATTTTCAATCATAAAAGTTGTAGTTAATATTAAAAATTCCACCATCGATAAAAGATTGTCTTTTGGTCCAACTCCGAGTCTAATGGTTCCTTCGGTACCATAAATTAGGACAAAGGGGGCAAGATAAGGTGGGCAGGTGGGAATAAATAGAAAGGGCACACTGTTCCCGCTCTGTTTCAGGACATCCAGGAAGATGGAGAGAAAAAGAACCAATCACTGAGTCCAAGAGGCAAAAAGATCCAATCTCATCCCAGCTGATTAACACTAGTTAAGTAGACTCCGTGCATGTGCAGCTAAGTTTTAATCATACCTAGTCCTCCCCCAGACGCATTCTGAGCACTCAGAGTCTTTTGAATGCATATAATATTCTTCATGCATAGTAATGATACCACTAATTTTCAATACTAAGAAAGACTTCAAACAAATTTGTTTTTCAATTTCACAACAGAACCCCATAAGAGCAGAAAAGCCTGACCTTATTTGATAGGACATTCCATAGCCCATCGCTTGCAACAATTATAAATTCAACACCACCAATTTCTTCTTCCTAAACATTGGATAGAAACAATCATGAGTGAAGTGGAATTGAACAAGAGAAGCAAACAGACAAGTAATAGCAGTGAAGTCCAGTTTCCCGGCTATTTTTCCTTCCATCCTTCCACAATGAATAAAATGACAACAAGATCACACATAAAAACAGAAGAACCAGCAAGTGTTTATTTTCGCTCCCCAAAACTACCTGAATTTCTGGCTCAGCAACCACATATGGCTTAAGTAGCCTATCCCCAAATGCACGAGAAACAGCAAGCACGCCACCCACCCGCCAAGTTCCTAGCAATTTTAGCAACATTTTAGAGATATTTATCATAAAGCTTTTGACCAGTACTTCATCAAAATCATGAGATCAAGAATAACTAATAAACTGGTAGCATATAATAGAATCATTTGCCTCTTCTCCAGCTAAATACTAGCACCAGCAAAGCTTTCTCCTCCCAACATGCATCGGTTGTAAAAATTTTGAATTAAAAAATGGTTCCAAATTATAACTTTTAAAAATAAATCAAGAAAAAATCTACTGTATGAGACCCATATTCAAGGAAAAAAAGAAAAAGGCCAGCACATTGAAATTATGTTTCTCCATGTAAAAGCAAGAGCATACACAGCCAAATTCACTGCTAAGATCTACATGTCAACTTGATATTAAACCCTTGTTCAGAAAACTCTGAACAAGGGTTAAAATCATAGAAGTAGAAAATCAAGCAGAGCAGAGTTTTAGCAGTCCATCTCCAATCTCCTGAGAAACTAATGAGATATTAGAAATTTAAGTTTGCTTTGCTAAGAAGGCACCCATAGGCTGAAATGGCAATATTGCATATCTTGACTGACATAACAACATTTTCATCCATGGAGAATTTCATTCTGCACAAGCATTCAACAAATGCAGATAAATGCATGGTAAAATGAATAAATATTACTCAAGATGATCGAGTTTCACCTGCCCATAAGATGAAACCTCCAGCCTCTTCAATCCTTTGGCGTTCATCAGATCTATCAGGTTTATGATCAATAGACAACGGGATAGCTGCAAATAAAATATAGCAACAGTCATACAACATTCAAATACAATTCATTAATTTAATTCTTCACTATGCTCTATCTAAAACAACTCTTGTAGTCACAAGCACACATTTTGGAACTCTTTCCTTAAAAAGACCTCGTAAAAGCATTTTTCTGACTTGGCACCAATATTCATCAACCTATGTTTACTCAAGAATGAATAACCAGTTTGCGTAATTCTTACTTCTATTTCATGTCAATCCCATTCTCAATTAGAATTGACAATACCATAAGAATTCTTAGACTATCACCACTTATATGTCACAGCCCTGACCAAAAAAAGAAAAAGAGCAACCTGAACCAGCTCTGCAGGCAACAACTCGAGAATCGCCAACATTTGCAACAAGCAGCCGGTCCCCTAGAAGCACAGCAGTTGACGCAGTTGACCCGGCATCTTTTTGATGGGCCTTTTCTTCATGGAGGTAATCTGCGTCTGTCTGTCTAAATGCTTCGACTGCAATAAAATACCAGTTATCAACCTCAGGCAATATTGCACTCGTTCAACATATAAAATCTCTAGCAGAATATTCCATACCAATAGCTGTCTTTGTGTCTCTGATAAAATCAGGGTGGCTACTCAAATTCTTGAAAAGGTTATTTTTCAGATATTCTGCAGTCCGAACACCTCCATGACCTAAATAAAACACCACGAGCGAGTACACATTCAATTCAAAAACACAAAAATTACTCTTGATTTGATGGATTGAGAAAGAAAGAAAAAAGACAATCTGAATTTAAGGAAATGAAAAGCTAAGGCATATACCATCAAAAACACCAAAGAAGGCAACCATTTGACCATCAACTTCAGAAATCCTTGTCTCATAGAAATCCTCCATGGAAGCTCTTTTACCCTTAAAACTCGAATATCCATAATTAAACTTGGCAGTTCGGCTTCCGTTAAGAAAACTGCAAACCATAACAACAGCTTAATTGAAAAATATTTACTTTTAATTTGCATAATCTAATACTTATGAGCGATATTTCGAATGGGATTAGTTCAGAACCCAAAAGTAAGAGCACAGTCCATATAAAAAAGTAAACTTAGGAATTGAAGGGAGGGGAGGAAACCTGATGCCGCCGCCGCTAAAGATGGCATCGGGATCTCTATTAGAGATCATAATGTTTGATTCTGATTGTGACGGGTGGGGTGGCGACGGGAGCGGAGGCCGAGCATCGACGACATCCCCGACGGGGGAAGAAGGAGGGGAAGCGGAGTCCGTCAGATTGATCGGTTAGTTAATTGGAATAAATGTGGAAAGAAAAGTAAAAGAAATGGTGTTAGATAGTTGTTAGAAAATAAATACTGTTACTTTTTCGGTAGTTATTAAGGAAAATGAATCTCAACTCATGCAGCCGCCGTTTCTTTTTCACGTTCCTCCGGCTATTGTACTGCTGTCTATTAATATATTTTATATTAAACTCTTTTCTCACATCCGCTCCAGTCTAGTGGGCCCATCTCCAGGTGTTGGACTTGGGCCCTTATTCCCCTTAGTGCGCCAGACTAGTAATGGCAGCTGCCGGTTTGGATAAGCAGGGTCGGGTAATTCTTATCTTGTTTGAGTTTCTCTTATACTAATAAGACACGTTACACGAAAATTCAATTATTGTTTCTGTTTAAATTTAATTTTTAATATATTTTTAAATTTTTTTTATTGTTAAAAATAAAAAATAAAAATTTAATATATTTTTTAAATAAAAAATATTTTTAAAAGCAATCATTACTATATTTTCAAACTCTCTAAGTACTTGGTACTACATTAAATGCCAGTTTTTATTTTTAATAATCAGTAAATATTTTTTTTTATTAACTTGGTTTTCGGATCAGCTATCTTGATTAATTTTAAAAATTTTAAAATTAACAATTATCCAAACTAATAATCTAAGAAAAAAAATCAATACACATGCTTTTAATAAATGGGTGGTGGTTTTGTTTTTTTTTCCAACTCATTGTTCGGATGACTAGTTTCGAGATTGTTGATTCCTGGAGAGATTTTTTTACCATAGTTTTGTTTTGTTTTTTTTGTTTTTCTCGGCAAGCTTCTTTCTATTCATAATGACAGATTTATGGTGCAGGGCCTGTCATTTCTTGGGTTTGATTGGTCTGAGCACATAATCCAACACGAACACAAATATCATGCCCTGCCAATTTCCTATTGCCTTTTTAAAACATATTCTGATGAATCCTTTACAATAAATGGTTGCTTTTACCTTCATAACACAATTTTCTTTCTAATTCAAGAGCATTAACTACCCCAGACAACATTTGAGCTCAATTTTCTCCCTCGGAGACCATTGTTCGACGCTAGCTCATTGCAACATGTGGATGAGCCTCGCAGCAGAGCGTGCACAATGGATCTAGTAATAACCTAAAACTAAAACAAAAATTATGATTATAATTTTATGAGCTAGATTGAGTTAGGTTTGGTTTTATTACTAGCTCTAGACTTACCTTACCTATGGCCTGTGCCCATGGCAAGATTTTCATCATCTCGTGTCTTTTGGTCTACATCTAAATACACAAAAAAGAAAAGAAAATCGGGTTTAGAAATGGGTTAGGCCATGATCTAATCTAAACAAATATATATTTTAATTATGATTAAAAATTATTTATAACTAACTCAATTGAAAACTTTGTTGTTTCAAAACTCAAAATCAATTTTCTAATACAAATAAATATTCATTTTAGTCATGATCAAGAATATCAACTTTATCTTTGTATTGAAGTGAAGTATTAGTAACTCTTGTTTTAAAAATGATTTAATTTAATTATTTATTTTATGTTACTTATATTTTTAGACATTTTAACCTCCTTAAAACCAACTCAACTAAAAGAACTATCATACTTATCTTATAATTGTCATTTGGATTCAATAAATATCCACTTTAGATTTCAAAACTCAAGATAATGATTGAGTGCTAGTTATTAATTACTAGCCTCAACTAAAACAAATTTAATTATGTTTAACAATTCATTAAAAAAATTAGTGCAACGCATCTCAAAATTGGATGATTTTAGACAAATTTGACACTACTTTATATTGCTATGGACATAACTCTCTCATTTGAGCTCTAATCTACATGAATCAAAATTATATGAAACACCAATAAAAATCTTTACAACTTTCATATTTTGAGTGTTGAGAGATAATGATTGTATTAATGTTGAAATTGAGGATAAAGTCATTGCACTTGTATTGCCAACATGTTGAAACTTTTTTTTGGCTTGCAAATCTAATACATAAACTTGATGTGATTTATTTTCAAAAGCTACTGGATTTGGTGTAAGAATTCCAATTGAAAACATCACTTTCCTTATTTTATTAGGACTATACTTTATTGTTTAATATCTTCACCAATTAGTCAGATTTGATTGTTATTATTTGAGAATAATATTTACAATATTTTTAAGAGATTTAGTGGGTTTCTAACATGGGAATGAAACTTAAAATGGAAGGAAATCATCTGACCAATGATCTATTTTTCTTCATTCTTCCCTAACAACTCATTCATGTTTTCATCATGGCCTTGTATGGCTAAAACTTTATAATTGGTTGAAGGAGATAAAAGTTTTGGAATCAATAAAACTGTGAGATTTGATTTATTTTTATTGTTTAATTTACACTTTGAGTAAAAATTAAAGCACTTCTTTTACCATTGTCATTTCTTAGAACGCAATTGATTTTTGTTCTCAAGTGAGGCTTGAAATAATACGAGATAAATATTGAGATCTCTTTAACAATATAAGTCTCACATATCGAAGCCTCAACATCCACTTTATTTTTTATTTTTCTCTTAAGATTGAATAAGTTCATGCATGGAATTAAATGAATATTATAAATTAAGAAAAAAAAAAGACAATAGAATTTTAATTATGATGCATATGTAATCCAGAACTTCTCGAATGGATACATCCTAATAAATTGGACTAAGCCTCCAACCTTTGCCTTAAATGGTAGATGTATGGGCAGATGCTCAATTGAGTAGAGGAACAATAGAGAGAATATCATCTTAAGTTTGCAAATTGTCTGGATAATATTCATTTCAAGCCTCTCCATATGTTGTGACTGCAACTTATTGGAGCATATATCTTTAAAGAAGTGACTGATCTTTGTGAGTGTATCTCATATCTGTTTTGGCAATAAATCTCAGTAAGCTAGTGGAATGAGTGTTTATATAAATATGAAGCAATCATGACTCTTCATTCCATACAATATGCAATTATCCAAATTCACCAACCTTGATATGCTCAAAACATGTTCATCAGAAAAATATATAGTCTTACGCCATTGGTAGATAAGTAACTGTGTATTATTGTCTAAGAAAAAGTTGGCTTTGGACTTTATCACCAACCATTATTTTTACAATGACAACAAAAATATATCTCTTATAGTCTTGATGTTATCCTTTGTCTTTCTTTTCATGTCCATATACATGTTGAAAATATTTTCAAACACATTCTTTTCAATCTGCATGTTATCAAGGTTACAATGAAGGAGATTGGTTTTTGAATAAAATAGCTTTAAAAAAATATTTTGCTGGCCGGATTTAAAACCAAAGATAATGTCATCGTACTTCAACACCACGCCAAACAATTTTTCACCTGACAGTAGCAATGATGCAACATCATTTTCAACTCTGTTAATTTTTTAGAAGTATTTAAAACCAACTTAATTGAAGAAAATATAATGCCTCATCTCTCATAATTGTCATCTAATCTATATTTGATAAATATTTACTTTAAAAATGACTCAAATCACAACATATATACTAAGTACCGTTAATTAACTATTAGCCTCGAGCCCTCAACTAAAACAAACTTAAGTACAATATTATAGTTTGAGTTATTTATAATTTAATAATATTGATAACTTCATATAATTTAAGAAAGTTAATGCCACATATCTTAAATTTTTCATCTAAACTAGACTTGAATATATATTAGTCTTGATTAAAATAAATTTAAGATACGATATTGTCTTTTGTGTTAGTTTGAATTTAATTATCTTGATTGCTTCATAATTAATTCAACTTTATTGCTATAAATTGTGAGATTGATGTTCTAATCAAGACTAATATTTACTTTATCCATATAACCAAATCAATATTTAACAAGATTTAACTAAAAAATTGTTGTTTGTGTTAGTTATAATTCAGTTATGATATTGTCGTTTCTGTTTGTTGTAATTTAGTTATGATATTGTTGTTGTTTTTATGTTAGTTTATAATTTCAATAATTTGACAACTATATAATATAACTATTTCAACTAAAAAAAAATGATTATGAAAATCTTGAAATCAATTATATAATTACTAAAAATTGACATTAACTTTAATTATGTTTCAATCTCAATGAATATATTTTTCATAACACTTAACTAGTGGTTAGTATGAGATTAGTTAAATGAGCTTTTAGATTTATTGTTATTGTTTTTGTGTTTGCAATCATATATTTTGGTTAGCTTGACAATGCTACAAAAGATAATTTTAAATAAACCCACCCCAGAAAAAAACCTAATCTCTAATTTTGTCGTCCGTTTTTTTTAGAGGTAGTTTTCTAATGCAAGTTACCTAGTACCTCTACACCTACGTAACCAGAGGAAAACAGTACTACAACCTAGATTTCTCCACTAAAAGTCTCGTTGCTCTATAACGTGCATGATCTCTGGCTACAAAATATATAGAAATGGAGACTCAAAATGCCGACAAGAAATTAATTATCCAGGTATAAACTCATACGAAAATTGTCTCATCATTTTAGCAGCCTAATTTATTGAATTTGGATCAGAATAATCATCCTTCATCAGTGGTGTTGACCGGAGAGCATCAAAATAATTTCAGGAAGTCTGTGTTTTGTCATACATATAACTGATTTTGTGGAGTTTGGCTGAGATGGCTAAACACCCTGCTGCTACAAATGGCAGTAAATCCTCTCCATGCACGGCTTTCAGTTTCATTTCCGGCGATTAAAAGAAGTGATGAGATCACCATGTATAGCATGTCAGCCATATGGCATCAAGCGTATTCACCTTCTTGCCACAAGTACACATAAGACAACTGATATAATTAGGTAAATTTTTTCTTATCTAATCTATGTGCTATGACATTAAAATAATAGAGAGACAGAAACCAAATAAAATTACTACAAATTAAATTTAGTTTGTGATTTTGAAACCAATGAAATCTTCTCAAAAATCGTTTGGTTACACAAGCTCCGCTATATAAAGGCAAGCCCTTGGTGTTTATACAAAACACCGTTACTCTCTCCATAATCCAAACAAATCTTAGTAATATATATCCATGGAAGAAGTTGTAGTCATTATAGGCGCTGGCCCTGCAGGGCTCGCATCAAGTGCATGCCTTAATCGTCTTGATATCCCCAACGTTATCCTAGAAAGAGAGGATTGTTATGCCTCTCTATGGAGAAAAAAGGCATATGATCGTGTAAAGTTACACCTTGCAAAGCAATTTTGCGAGCTTCCCTACATGCCCTATCCACCTAAATTACCCATGTTTGTCCCTAAAAACGATTTCATTAGCTATTTGGACAATTATGCATCACATTTTGGCATAAATCCCCGATTTCATTGTTATGTGGAGTCTGTTTACTATGACAAGAATGCTAGAAGATGGTGTATTGTGGTAAGGAATAATAAATTAAATACAATTGAAGTATATATTGCAAAATTCTTAGTTGTTGCAACAGGAGAAAATAGTGAAGGTTTGATACCAAAGGTGCCTGGGCTCGACGGCTTTGAAGGGATGTACATGCACTCCAGCCAGTATGCGAATGGGAAGGATTATATTGGCAAAGATGTCTTGGTTGTTGGCTGCGGCAACTCTGGGATGGAGATTGCTTATGATTTGCTCTATTGGGGTGCTCATACCTCCATTGTTGCTCGTAGCCCTGTAAAATCTCCCCACCTCTCTTCCTCTCTTGAGCCTTTTTTAACGTTTCCTTTTCAATTAATATATACCTCTTATAGCAAATGCATGCTTTGAATAATCACTCTTTTTTTTAATGAAAATTTGAATAATGGGTTTATCCCATGAATCGAGGTGAAATCAAGCAGATACGGGTAAAACTTTTGTTTTGCAGTTTTTTTATGGGAAAAAATGGCGAGCCAGCAAAGGTTTGTGCAAAGGACAAAAATATAAATAAATAAATAAATTGCATGTATATATCTGGTGTTAAGAGTATCTAATTAAGCGTTTTTATTGCTATAAAATTAATATCTGCCTCTAAACCGAATACCATATTATATCAATTTCATCTAATATTCAGGTACATGTGATCAGCAAAGAAATTGTTTTTCTTGGAATGTGCTTCTTGAAGTATCTCCCATGCAGATTTGTGGACTTCATCGCAACAACACTCAGCAAAATTAAGTTTGGGGATACATCCAAATATGGGATTCAGAGGCCAACTGAAGGTCCTTTCTACATTAAATCAAAAACAGGTAGATCGCCCACAATTGACGTTGGGGCTGTGCAAAAGATTAAGACTGGAGAAATTCAGGTATACATTCAAACGCTCTGTTCTTTATATAAAAAAAAGATTACCATGGATCGAGTTTATATAAAAAACTGATTAAATTATATGCATGAGACGATTAAAAATTAATCTTAAATTGCTCACAGCAACAAAAAGAATAGTAGAAGCCATGGATCATGCATGCATCTCTTATCATGTCAGATGATCATGGTGGTCGTCGATGCAGGTTTTTCCATCGATAGCAAATATAAAAGGAAACGAAATCACATTTGAAAATGGCAAGAGCAAGCAATATGATGCCATCATATTTGCTACTGGCTATAGAAGCACCGTGCTGGATTGGCTGAAGGTAACAGAATATTAATTATAATATGAGTATATTTGTATAATCCAGATTAAATCTGTGATAACAGCGTTCTGATGGGTTTTTATTTATTTATTTATCTGCCAATGCATGCAGGATGGCAAGGACCTCTTTAATGAGAATGGAATGCCGGAACCACGTTTTCCAAATCACTGGAAAGGGGGGAATGGGCTTTACTGCGCTGGGTTTTCACGGAGGGGATTAATGGGCATTTCCCTTGATGCTCGGAAAATAGCCACTGACATCGGTCTGACATGGAAGGGAGCTTCGAAGTGATCGGAGGTTGAAAAATACGCACTTATGGCAGCTCAGTGGTTTGCATGGTTTCAGAGCCTGGTTTTTCTGTGTTTAATTAACGTCTCCCCAGCCTGGATGCTATTAGGTTACCTTTACGGCTCTGCTTTCTCTCCCAACTGTTCTGGGTAGTTTTTCTTTTATTGCTTCTGTAACCCCCCCCAAAAAATAAAAATATAAAAACTTCACACAAGTCTATCAATGGATATTGTCTAATTTGCAGAATTTGAGTCCTTGTATTTATTCCTTTTAAATTAGGCCCCTTAAAATATTTACTTATTTTATTTATGGCCTCATTTCTTAGTTTAACTCTACTTTCATCCTTATTCTATTTTTATATTGAGCCCACATTTATGTTCTATATATTTGTTGGCTTACACCTGATCGCCGACTGATGAGATAAGGGTCAAAATCTCATTTCCAAAAGCCTCTCTCTTTTCTTTTCTTTTTTAAATTTTTGCATAGAATCTTTGCAGCAGAGATGATTAATGGCGGGGATGTGTAACGTTTGAAAATCCAGTTCCACTTATATTTTAAAAAATTAATTTTTTATATATTTTAAATCGTTTTAATATAATGATGTCAAAATTAATTTTTATAAAATAAAATAAATATTATTTTGATATATTTTAATACAAAAAACATTTTGAAAAATAATCATAACTATATTTCCAAATAAATCTTAAGTACTTGATTATGTTAGGTTGGGATCATAATAGATTCAAGTATTTATTTATATCATATTAGATTTTCCTGAACGATGAATTAGATATGTTTTTTCAAACTTTATTACTATATAAATATATACTTTAGTACTTTTTCGTTTTCAAAAGTCACTCATTTGAGTTTCTATGTATTTGTTTTCGTTGTTTAAGTTATAGTTAATTTTAAAAAATTAATATTCTTGAAATTATAAAAATTTATTAATTAATCAAGATATAATTTAAACTTTTTAAATTTAAATCAAAACTGAACTATATATATATATATATATATATATATATATATATATATATATATATATATATAAATTAAGGTTATTAATTTATAGATATGAACTTTTACTTTTTTTAGTCAAGTATTTCTATTAAGAATTATCACATCTCTATCTTTATTTTGGTAAATTAGAAATTTTACTTAATTTTAAGTATAAATCGGATCCATAGCAAGGTTCAGTAAAAAGATCCACCATAATTTAACAATATCTTTTTTATTCTTTTATCATATAAAAGAATATCAACCGTCGAAAACATTAACTTTTAACCAATGAGCTTCAAAAAACAAATACTTGGTAAATAAATTATTTAAAGTTAATACAGTTAAATACAAAAAATATAGTAACTCAAATACAAATATTATTATTATTATTATTATTATATTATTATTATTATTACATGCACTTAATTTAAAGTTAGCTCGGTTTTTTTTTCTGGTTTGGATTCGATTCAATTTTTTTTTTAGACTTATAAAACCGAAACCAAACCAAACTAATCGGTTTTTATTTTTAAATTTTAATTTATTTAATATATTTTTTTCTTGATTTGTTTTTATTTATTACTTGTTTCTAATTTTTTTAGTTTAATTAATTTTTTATTTAGTTTTTTTACTCACCTTTACTTATGTTTGGCAAGAGAGGAGGGCTACAACAATTTTCAATGACAACCGTTGTCGTCCAAACTTTTAACGACCTGCGTCGAGCTGGAAAAAGAAAGAGAAAGCAGTCTTTCCCAACCTGGGCCAGTCTGCCGTAGCATTTTGTCGTCCTCGAGCTCTCGTCCAAGCTGTCCAATATGACGGGGATCCAAAAACTGTATTCAGGGCCTCTGCTTTTAAACAGTAGATATGGGCTTTCAATACTAGAAATTTTAGAGCCCAAGCCCACTTTCAATTTCGATCTCCTCCTATTGACAAAGTCAGCTCTACCAGCCCTACTTGGTCGATCAAATGGAGGTGCCGAGGATTTTATGCCACCTAATTGATGTTACCTGCCCTTCCGAGAAACTTCACAATCAGGCGCCAATTATCAGGATACATAAAAGATCAATGATTGATTCTTCAAAACATATTAGAAATTTATTTCGGTCTTTAAATTTAATTAATTTTTTCTTAATTTAGTTTTTTCATCTTATCAAAATATCTTAATGTGGTTTTTCTTTTATTATTTTGGTCTATTGTAGCTTAAAGGTTTCATCATGTTCTGAGAATATTTTTTATTTTATTTTTTTATTTTAATTTTGGATTTTTGAATAAAAATATGTATTTTTTATAAAATAGTATCGGAATCTAAAATTAAATTATGACAGCGAGAATTAAGAAATGGAGGGACAGAGGAATGGGAAAGACGTGGTGAAGGTTGTGCTTTCGTGGAACATCAATATATGAGAACACATGTTGACTTTTATAGCTAATTTGAAGCGGCCCTCATTGCTGTTCGTTTTGCGATTAACTTCGAAGTCAATGCAAATATCAATTATGTAGAAAAAAAAAGTATAAAGGAAATATTAATAATGTCTATGCAATACTTATATTATGGATCTTTCAGAAGCTCTAAAGTTAGTATAGAAGTTTTTGTTTTTTTTTTTTTATCTCCAAATGAAAGGAATATTTTTTTTTAATCTTTTCCAACTACAAAAGTTTTTAAATATTATTTTGAAACTACCTTTTCAACTAAAATAAGTGTTTTTCTAAACTATTTTTAGCATTTTCTAAAAAAAATAAATATTTTATTTCAAATAAATATGAATTATATATTTTTTTTAATAAGAGACGTCATTCCATTAATTATTTTAATTCATTAAATAAAATCTTCTACAGCTTCTCCAAAAATATTATCTTGTTAATCAAAATAATTTTTTTATATAATTTTCTCAATAAATTGGTGTTTATTTTTTTATATATAAATATGAATTAGTCTTATTTATCATTTTTAATAATACATGCCATTTCAATAGTGATTTCAATTTATTGAACATAATGTTTTATAACTTATCCACTAAAAAAAAACACATTTTCATCCAAAATAAGTCTATTTTTAAGAGTTAATTATAAGTTAGTCCTTGTAGTTTATATAAAAAAAATATTAATCCTCATGATTTTAAAAACTATATAATTATTTTCATCCACTTCATGTTTTGTTTTATAATTTATTTTGTTTTTATTTGTAAAGATAGAAAAATAAAAAAAGAGTTGATAATATAAGAAGATTGAAAAGAAAAAAAAAAGTTATTTAAACAAAACAAATTAAGAATGGTCACCACTAATCAGAGACTAATTAATTAGTTTTTAAAAGGAGAAGAGCTGTTTAATTTATTTTTAAAACTACAAGGACTAATTTATAGATTTATGAAATAAAGTTTTTAGATTTTTCTCAATAAATATGTATTTAATTTTTAATAAATATTTTTTTTTAAATAAAACATATCATTGTCTCAAGTTATTGAATATTGTTTTTTTTATAAATTTTTTCATATACATATATAAAGAAATCTCATTATATTATGTTATAATATTTAATTTAAGATATATTTATAATCATATCTTAAGAAAAAAAAAAGAATTGACCTAATTAAAACATAAAATCACAAAATATACTTAAATGCTAAGGGAATTTACTGTAGCAGTGAATAGTGGTCATTGTTTTTTACATTTTCATTCTCTAACTTTTTTTTATTTTTATTTCAACCTTTTATGCTCAATTTTCATGATCAATTTATCAAATTTTATTGAAGATAGGCAAAATTCTAAAAAAAAGGATCAAGAGTAAAACAAAGAGAAATTAATCCTATGATCAATTTAAGATTTAGGAAAAAAGTTTGTTTTCTCCCTCATGTTTTCATTTTTCTTTCTTGATAGTCCCTAAGTTTTTTGAAATTTCAATTTGGGTCCATTTTTTTTTAGATCTTATTTTAAAAAAAATAATTATTTTCTTAATATTGTAGTTCTAGAATGAGAGAAAGTTGCTTGAAAATGATGAAGTTAGATAAACTTGTTGATTTGACTACTTTTCAATGATAAAACTAGACATTGTTAGTGTTAATGAGAGGAGTTTGATAATGTTGAATTTTTTTTTTATAAGCATGCTTGCGGAAAAAAAAAAGATTGGGTTTCATTTGGAATTTTTAATTTAGTTTATGTTTTAGGTGATTTTGAAATGTTTTGAGTTTGATAAGTGATTCAGGGGGTTTTATGCCATTCATTAAATCTTTTTCGGTCAAAATAAATTGAAAAATGGATTTTCAATCCAAAAAAATCATCCCCTAACTTCTCAATCACCACAATGGTGGCTAGATTATAAGCCACCTAAGCTCATGTTCCTGGGTTTTTTTTTTGTTTTTTTGTTTAAATTTCATTATTCAATGTTAGATTTTTATTGAATTTTTATTTTATTTTTCAATATGTGATTGTTTTTTAATTGGTTTTCATGATTTGTTTTCATTTACTCTTTATTGTGTTATTACAATCTCAAATAAACATCATGGTAATTGGTTAGTGTTTTATTTGTAAGCGTCTATTTTTGCTATGATATATTTTTTTTAAAAAAAGTATTAAACCCTATAGATTCTAATTCCTGAATAATGAATTTGACAAGTTAAGTCAAAAAACATAGTTCGATCCAATATGTTATCGTCTTCATATTTTAAAAAAAATATTATTCTGCTTTTTTTAAAAGCCAAACCATATGTTTTTATTAATCGTCTGAGTTGTATTTGAACCCATCAAGCCAATTAAGTCATGTCAAAACAATTTTTATATGATTTAGTTAGAATCGTAAGCTAGGAAATGATTTGGGTCGAGAATTATATGATTTAACCACTAAATTAAATTTAGAAGTAAAAAACAAGTAAGTCTTGAATAAATGATTCATCACTTTTAAAGGTTCAAGAACAAATAATTATCACTTTTCAAGTAGTGGTCCTAGACAACGTGGTTAGCCTGACTGGGAGAAGATCTCTTTCAGATGTGCAGCCCTTGCCGTCTAATAAATGTTTAAGATTGAGTTAAAAACATATATTTTTAGTTTTCAATGAAGTATGATTTATACTTTAAAATATTTGCATTTAAAATAAAAAATTAACCTCATCTCACCTAACGATTATTTTTTAAAATATTTTTTTTGTTTATAAATAAATTAAAATAATATTTTATTTTTACTTTTTAAAAAATTTATTTTTATATTAACATATCAAAATAATATAACAATACTAAAAACATTAATTTTTTTAAAAATAAAATAAAAAACATGGTGCGACTGTGTAAATAAACATTCCCCAAGTTATTTCTCCGGATTAGCGATAAAAGTTTATTCGTGGTCTTCCTATTTGCCCTTTCGATTCATGAAAAAAGCAGCTTGTAATTGATTATTTTTGCCGCCCCCAGTCTCCCAGCCCCAGGAATTGACAATGCATAGCTCCCGGTCAAACCACTTGTATTGGTCAGGACTCATCAGCATCAGCTGCCATTCCAACAAACTTAAAAGAGAGCAACAGGAGGAAGAAAAGTCAACTATAAAATTGATTTATCACTTTAGAAAAAAGAAGTACACGCATGATCTATGATGGATCGAACATTACAGCAGTTCTTCTTTATTGTTGCCATGTATTAATTATGAACTCAAACATCAAATTGCTCGAGCTGGACATCCTTGGACTTCAAAGGAACATACTCTCCCAGATAAACTTCGAGGTGATCTGACAAGGCCGACTTGTCGATGTTTTCATGGTGATAAGATTTGCAGACAAAGTAGATCACTGTCTGGATAACAAGTCCGAACAAATACAACACGAGAAGCGCCAGCAAAGAGAGAATCCCAAACGATGCCCTGTTCAAGGTGCCCAGTGACCATCCGTGCACAACCTTGTTCTCAAACAGGACGTGTAATCCCACAGAAGAAAGATTTAGCAAAAAAAATATAATTATCGCCACCCACATCTTCCCCTTAATCAATTCCCTGCTCTTCATCATGGCTTTAAACCCAGAAGCCTCTTCCAACACGGACACAACACTTGCTAATTGCCAAATTATGCTCATGTACACAAGCCCCATGAAGTATAGCATAAATAAAAATAAGAGAAGTGGAACAACTTTGCTAGGGCCAACTAAAAACACACATGTAATAAGGACTAATATAGAAGCAAAGTTGTATGCAAAAACAGCAAGAAAGATGGACAGAAACGTGACCATGAGCCTCTTCCAAACCTTGGGGACAACGCTCATCACCTTCTTGAATGTCACTTCTCGTGCGGTGTAAATGGAAGCTATGGTGTAAACAACAGCTGCAGTTGATAGAAGAGAGAATATAAGTACGAAGGTGAAGTATGCTGCTTTGAAGAGGATAAAAAAGGCCCATTCAGAAGAAATCATGTCAGATAATTTCTCGTATTTCCGGGTGCCAACTTGTGTCTCATCTAGCTCTTCTTCGTTGTAGAGTATCTTTGTAAAGAGGACATTGGATACCTCGATGTGAGCTAAGAAGATGAAAGATAGGGGAAGAATCAAGGCAAAAGTAATCTGACTGAAGATCTTTCTCCACGAGAAGATGATCCTATAAGCTTCTCTGTATATGCCAAAGACCCCAAGAAACTGCATCTCTTCTTGTTCTCTATCCATGGCTACTTTCCAATTCAATGAAAGGGTTAAGGACTGGTAAGGAGAAAAATGGAGATCGGTGAAGGAGAAGTGGACGAGGTTTGTATTTGGTAGAGAAATATAGCAAAGAATTAAGGGTGGACTTCTCCGTATGAAACTGCCCTTGGGATTCTAATGAATTACCAACTACAAAAAAGTCCCCTTGGCTTGCGTAGTTACGCAAACTAATACATATATATATATATATACACACTGCCCATTTTCCACGAAGAAAGGCCACATCGATTTCTTGATGGCTTCATAAGTCAGGATCTGTGTTCTTAGTTGATTTGAAAGCTTTTGAAAGGAGAAAAAAGGAAATAAACGGCAATAATGAAAGAGTCTTTTGGCTTCTGAAGGACGGCAAAGAATCGGGTCGTTCACGTCGAGGCTAATATTCAATACATTTCGAAGGTAGCCTCGTCGAAATCGAGCCAAGTCAACACGGTTTATCTCTTGCTAGGAATTTTCCAAATCTTAAACTATTAAAAGGTATCTGTCAATAACCAAGCATTAAATTGAAATCTGTTTGCCGTGCAAAATACAAAATTCACTTTACCCCTGGATTTGTATCTAGAAAATGAAGGGTACTGAGCTTCCTCTGAATTTCGGGATGGGAGTTCTTGATATAAAATCAAATCATATTTATTACCTCGAAGATTAAAGGTAAGAATATTAAGTTACAAAATGTTAAGGATCCCTTAGTGTCAATCTAGCTTTGAACTTTTGGATTGGCTTCTTTCATTTTATATTTGGAGTGTGTTTGGCTATGCGGCAGTTATTATTTTTTTTTTTTCAAACTCAATAATTCAATGTTTGGTTATAAGTTGTGGTTGTGGTTTGGCTCATGGGACCCATAAAAATTAAAGTTTCACCATAGGTTAAGCTGAAGCAATTTTTTCATGTTTTTTCTTGTTGTGTTCTTGTACACTGGAAAACAAACTCTCCACTGTTCACTTAATTAAGTGAACAGTGGAGTTGAACTTCACTGTTCCAGCCGGCCGAGTTCGAAGATAAATGTATTGAACTGGCTCCAATCCGGTTAAAAAAATAATTTTTTTTAATTTTGTTTTATTCAAAAAATTAGAAGGAGATCGTTTGATGATGTAGCATTTGCATAATTTGATCGCAATCCCAATTTTATTCTTACCAGATTTGACCCAGTTAAAAAAAATTCAAGTTTTATTTTTATTCTTAATTGTGTTTTATTAAAAAAATTAGAAGGAAATCACTTGTGACGTAGCATTTACAGAATTTGATCACAACCTCAATTTTGTTCTTGATGATATTTTACTTGATGTTGCGCACTTAAAAAATCTTGGAAAATATAGTCCTTATTTGATAGATTTTGTACGTTATGAAATTACACATAGTTTCATGGAATAATAAAAAATATTTGATATCAATATTATTTATTTCATGATATAACAACAGTAGTTAAATCTACAATATTTAAATTAAAAACCATCAATATTAATATATATATATATATATATATATATTAATTATTTTATAACCTCAATTTGAAAATCATTCTTTTAACCAAACACATTAAACTGTTTTTTCTTCAACCTCAATTTCAACCACAGTTTTAACCAAACACCTATTTTTTTAAACCAACCTCGACTAAAAGTACTTTTTATAAAATAGCTTTTTTCAAATCACAACCACAACAACTACCGCAATACCAAACACATTCTAGGTTGTAGTTCTAACAGTGGTTAAAGATTAACTAGATGCCATTCCTGCACAATGTTGCAGGCTTGTGGCATGCTTGTATGTTGTTGTGAGTTTGTGAAAAAAATCATATGGAGAAAAACTGTTGCAATCCACAATATTTTCAAGGAAAAAACTACAAAGCTAAATTCTCAACCAGCTTAATATTGAAAAAATTAAAATCAATAAAGATAATTTTGGAAAAAATTAGAAAATAAATGAAAGGGAAAAAAAACTAAGTAGGGAAACATTGTAGTAATTTATAGTGTTTCATGAGGAATTCTAAAGTTATAATTCTCAACTAGTTTAATATTAAAAATAATAAAATTGATAGAGACAATTTTGAAAAAAATCATAACAAAAAAAAGCATTTGGGGGAACACTGTTGCAATTCATAATGTTTTTAAGAAAAAAACTACGAAGCTAAAATCTCAACCAGCTCAATATGAAAAAAAAAAATCGACAAAGATAATTTAAAAAAAAAAATCATAAAAAAAGGAAAAAAGCCATGTGGGGAAACACTATAGCAATCTACAGTGTTTTAAAGGAAAAAAAAAAACTAAAAAGCTAAATTCTCAACTAGCTCAATAGTAAAAAAATAAAATAAAAAACAATTCTGAAAAAAAAAAAAACACAAAAAAAATGAAAAGAAGAAGAAGACAATTTTGGAACAAAAAGCAAAAAAAAAAAGGGAAAAAACATGTGGGGGAAGTTAAAGCTAAATTATCAACCAGCTCAGTATTAAAATCATTTAGGAAAACACTGTAGGGAAAAAATCATAAAAAAGGAAAAAAAAACCATGCGGGGAAACACTGTAGCAATCAACGATGTTTTAAAGAAAAAAACTACAAAACTAAATTGTCAATTAGCTCAGTATGAAAAAAAAATAAATTCGATATAGATAATTTTGAAAAACCAATCGATAAAAAAACATGTGAGGAAACACTGCAACAAAGGAAAAATCATGTGGGGGGAAACTGCAACAAGGCAAAAATCATATGGGAGAACACTGTCGCAATCCACAGTGTTTTAAAGAACTACAAAGCTAAATTCTCAATCAGCTTAATATGAAAAAAAACATTAAGGCATTCTTATGCCTAGATCCCCTAACTATATCATTTCATAATCAACAATGTAACTATTTATTGTTAAAGGCTATTATCTCGAATAAAGTTAAAAAAAATAACAAATACTAATTTCAAATAAATTCAATGTTGAAGGATGAAAAAAAAAAAAACTAATTATAAAAAAGGGACCTAAAAAGAATGAATCCAACCCAATTTAATTTTCAAAACTCATGATATGAATCATTAGGTTAGATTATATCATAAATGACAACCAAAAAAATAATAATGCCAAATTCCAAACCAACCAAAATAATTATGGGTAAAATTGAAATAACAAATTCAATAAAAAAGACCAAAAAGAGAAAAATATATATTTAAAAAGAATAATAAGCAAATCTAATAAAAAAATAAAATAAAATCAAATCATGAGAGATGAAATTGAAAAATAAATTCAATCAAGAAAATGATAAGAGAAAAAAATACAAATAATAAAAAAAAATAAAGACCAAACTTGATATAAAAACCAAAAGTCAAGAGATGAAATTGAAAATTACAATCAACAAAGGATTCAGATTAAATGCATTGAAATCAAAAGAATGATGATCTAATTTAATTCAATAGAAAAATAACCAATTTTTTTTTTTGCAATGCCCAACGAGTTTGTCGAGGAGGAGAAAGAGAAAAGAGAGGGGAAGAAAAAACATGTCGCTGATGCTCAAGCGCCGCTCATCTGTAGGCACGTGTCTGACTATTGTGACGGGAAAAGCTAGGTGCATTGAACGCTGCCCCAGAACATGTGTTTGGAGTTTTCACAGTGCCACACACGCTACCTGAAGTTTTATTTTAATTATATATATACAAAGATTCAATTACCCCTGACCCCACATAATAATTACAAAAAAAAAAAACTCAAATGATAAAGTGCCCTTGAATCTAAAGCCAAAAGTGTTTTATTCCAAAAGGCATTAAAGTAATTGCATTGTGTAAAAAAAATTGAAAAGTCCAAAAAGGCCTTGACCTATATTATTATTATTTTTTTTGCTTTTAAAGTTAATTCAATAACTACACTATGCAACAAAAATGTAAAAATATTGACTAACACTATTCAGTTTTGTAATGACAAATAAGTTCATTGAAAAGAACTTCCTACCCCCAGGACCAAGTTAAATGAGTTTGTCCTCGAAGGGAAAAGTAGTAATTTCACTGTGAAAATCTATAATGAAATGTGAGTATGTGCACAGTGAATCCTTAAGCTCTTTTAGCTTTTAGTATAATAAATAATTTAGGCTTAATATATCAACTAAATCAATTGACTAAAATGGAAGACTTTATTGCAAAAAAAAACAAAAAAACAAAAAAAACAAATAGAACTATAAAACAAATTAAGTTTGTTGTTACAGAGTATAAAGGTTGGGTCGAGTTAAGTGGGTTTAAAAAATCTCAACCTGCCACCTGATCCATGATATATATTTCTTAGGTGTTTTAACCTATTATTATTTGTAATATCAATATTATTTGACATAATAGAAATATTACAAATGGACCATTTTTTTTTAACACTCTTAATTTGCATGTTTTAATAAAATTTAAAACCCTATAAAACTATATTCCACGTTGGAAAAAGAAGGTGAAGACTTAATATTAGACCCAAAGGACACCCAAGTTTATGAGGGAGAGAATCTAAGCAAAATGGGCTTTGAGCTTAAACTCGTACACACAAGCAGCTTGTATTGGTCTATGCTCAAGTGCCCGATCGAGCCTAGGTTTATTGTAAAATAATTTTTTGAGTTATAAAATATTATTTTTCCCTAAATAAAAATTGAGCTTGGGTTTGATACATGAATAATTATTTCTTCCAACTTATTGGTTTGTCCATCCTATAAATATTAGAATCTAATCAGTTTTTGCAAAACTCTTTAAACAATATGTTAACATATTTTTCAACTCAAAAGTTACCTAACTTAAATAAAAAAATCTTCATGTTTAATTATGTTTTTATGGTGGATAATCAAAGCTATTATTGAGGGAGTTTCATTAGCCTTTTAGTTCCTAAAATACTTTATAAAAAGAGGTTTAAGAAGAGTGTTTACTATTAGTTTTTTTGCACTATTTTGGACATAATTTTTGCAGAAATTCATCACTCTTCTTCACCTATTTTTCCAGCTTTAACTCTTCTGGCTTTTTTAAGGTCTATTTCATCTCTAATTTTCCTTCTTATTTAGAGCTATTAAGTTTATTCCTTATAGAGAGATAATTAAGTACTATTTTTTTTATTCATCGAACAAATAAGATGGCATTATTTGAATTTTAAGAGACTTATTAAAGTACTTTTCACCAAATAAAGAGAAATAAAGTTTTAAGAACAAGTAATGAGAAAAACAAAGCTTGACCAATTTTAAAGTATTTCAATAAATAATAATTATTTTTTATTTAATCGTATATATTAATTTACATGGTAGGATTGTAAACTGGAGTAAATAAGTAGTTGAAAAGTCTCTGGTTGTGTTTGTCACGATGAAGGGAAGAGGATGTTTCCTTTGTTTGATAAGGAGGATAGGGAGCGGAGGCAAGGAAGCATTGTAAGGAACCCTCGTATCCTTCCTCACTTGTCCCTATTTTGGATCGACTTTAACCCCTTATTAGCCAACCCAACAACTAGATTGATGGGTTTACATCCGCTGTTTCATTTCCTATCCAACCTTTTTGACAGACAAACCCATTTTGATGCTTGAAATTAAAAGGAGTTAAAAAAATATAAGAAAAAAGAAGCTATTAATTGCTTCATTTTCAATGCAGCAGACACCCAGAATGGAGCTCACATGAACCCATTACGTCTCAAAATGGAAAGGAAATATAGAACTAGAATATTCAAACTATTATTTCTAGGATTAGGTTCACAGGATATTCAAACAGGAAGCTGATAGATATATGATAATAAATGGGTAAATGTAATATTTTCCGTCCCTGGGTATGAGGGGGAGCTGCCACCGCAAACACCGTCTTAATTAGCAGTGGTAGCCATTTTTGATGGCCTGCAAAACCAAACTGATAAATAAATAATAAAAGTAAATCCTGCAGCTAATTAAAGTAGTAGGGAGAGTGGTAGCTCACGTTCGTTAGGAGGCGAAAGTCGGGTTTGTCGAGGAGATCAGCGGAGAGAGCATAACCCAAAATAAAACCATCACTGGACATCAAGTTTTCTCGACAATGGCAACTGAGGGAGCGTCATAGCATCTTGGCATTACCGTTATCTCGTCATCTTCAATCAAACAGTGTATCCGCGTTGACGTCATCATCTTCGTCGGCATTATCACCCTGAGTGCTTTACGTTTGCCTTTTGACCTTGAGTTTGACCCTGGTGTTGAATGGTTCGGGTTCAGACAGTTGGAACGAAGTAGCATTTATAGAGTCCAAGATATATTATGTAGAAAATAAATAAAAAAAATTATAAAGTTTAATTTTTAATTAATTTAATGTTAAATAATAAAATTAAAAAAAATAATAAAACAAACTCAAGTCAATTAGCATTAATCTATTAATTACTATTTCAAAGATGGAAATAATATAATAATAAATAAATAAAATAAATCATGAATTATAATTTTTAATAAACTGAATATTAAATAATAAAATTAAAAAATAATAATTATATAAAAAAATTAATTTATATAATTTCCATTTAATATTATAGCTATAAAATAACGGGGGCAAATTAAAGGCGAGTTTCTTTCCAATAATATTAAAGATTGAGAAAGTGTGCACACACTGCTTGAAAATCCGCTAGTATATGTCGAGAAGTTGTTCGGCATTATGGTTAAAATATAGTTTGTTTAAAAATTATTTTTTTAGTATTTTTAAATTATTTTGATATGCTAAAGTCAAAAATAAATTTTTAAAAATAAAAAATAAATTATTTAATTTATTTATAATAAAAATCATTATAAAAAACAACTATAAGGCAAGGTTAAAATATTCTATTTCTCAGCTTAATTCGTGTTGGCATCTACCTAAAATATAGAACACACGAAGAAAAGGAAATTACCATACAAACCTAGCATTGTCAATATCTTTGCTAGAATCCTCAAATTATGATCATCATGGGACATGGCATGCATGTCCTTGTTGAGGTTGATAAGAATCTAAAAAAGTGAAGTCATTGCAAGTCTTTAGTTGGATATCATCGATCTATCAGAATTCCTGTTGTAACTTAGTTTATGTAAGAAATCTCAAATCTCATTGACGGATATTTTCGTTAATCTTCAAAACATGGAATTAGCGATAAATTGCAGATCATTGTGTTACAAGTTTGGAAACTTGATGCAAGATCTATTTTTCTACTCTATGGTGTCTCAATAGACCACGCAGTCCTTTCGTCTAATATCTTGGCACGACGCCATCATCATTGTTAAATTAAAATATTTTTCGAAAACTAGTTATTTTAGATAAAACAATGGAGCTCAAGTTCAAAAACATTAAATTCAGATTATGGGTGGGAGTTCTTTATGAGAGAGATTTTCCTTTTCCACTTCTGCTTTGTGACAGTTAAACATTATATATAAAAAAATTAATGTTTAAGGATACATAAATGTTTTTTTTTTAAAAATACATATATATACACTATATATTTGTGATCTTGATATCTCTGACCTCGAGAAGATCAAGAATGTCTTACAATTCACATGGTTGTCTACATCATACAGTATTACGCTTGAATCTTGCAGTATATATGATCTATTATGTATCAAACAATATAGGAGCTAAGGTAGGAATTGTTGCCGAGTATAATTCACATGAAAGCTACAATACTGACGTTGCTACTTAATTTTCATGCCCTCAACATTTTTCACAAGATCATACGAAAGTGTAAGCACTAAACTATCATAGATATGACAAAATGTAATTAGAGTCTTTTTGGGTGATCAAGAAGATATACCCACTCCAAGAAAATCAATGAAAGGAACATCCTTGTGTTTGATAGATTCATGATCTCCTTTCTCTTGATGATTACTCGTCGCTCTTAAATTCTTTAATGTCGATGAGTTATGGCAACTTGCCAGCTCTTTCTTGATCATTCCGTGGTTTTCATAATCATCTCCAAGTTTAAGGTATGATCCAAAAGGACTTGGAACAACCCTTCTATAGTTTGGAATCCCGAATATACTTGAACTCCGGTAGCTGCCACACACCGAAGAATTCATATAGTATCTATAAATAGGTTGATCGGAGATTAATTTGGAGCTCTCGGTGGAGCAAAATAAACTTGAATTGAAGTAATTATCTGTTCCTTCCCTTCTCGATAAGTCCACCGAAGAAGAATTGTTTGAAGCTGCTATAGTTGATGGGGTGAAATTCCAAGAAGGTGAAGAACCAGAAGGAGATATTGACAATATCCTATCTTTACCCGGGTTTCGAAATTCCAAGACTCTAGATTCATCAAATCCAATTCTTGAATTGAACACATCTTGAGCTCTTGATTTCCCTGCATGTGAGCTATTAGTGGCATTGGATTCACTTAGATTATCTTGATAACTTCTCTTTCCACATAGCTTGGACTGTTCCCTTTGCTTTCTTGCCATTATGACATGCCAGTGATTTTTCACAGCATTATCTGTTCGACCTGGAAATAGTCTGGCTATTAGTGCCCATTTGTTTCCATGAATCCGATGAGCTGCTAGTAGTCTCTCTTCTTCCTGTTCACTGAAAGGTCTCCTGTTGATTCTAGGATCAAGTTGATTAAACCACCTCAATCTGCAACTCTTCCCTGAAAAAAAAAAAAAAAAAAAAACAAAGAGAGTGAGAAATTCAGGAACCAAGTAATTAAGTGTGTGCATGTGTGTGTAGAGAGAGAGAGGGAGCCATCGTTATGCTTGGTAGAATTTTATCTCCCATGTCACGAGATAGGAATTTCGGGAGTTTCTCAAGCTGGCCGCATATGTACGAGACATTATTAATTCAATCATAAGCTGGTAAAATTACCTCTATCAAAGAAAAAGAAAAGAAATGAAAATGGTAAAATTACATCTAGCATGATCCAGAAGTCCTACACACGTTTAGAGAGACGTATCATTGATATCTGTTAGTTACTTAAGCAAAGAATCCATCTCGATCTTAATTTTTTAGAAATTGGAAGTCCGTTTCATGTAACAAAATAAAATAAAACTAAGATATGCCTACTGTTTGAGTTTAATGATCCTTGCAATATTTTTCCTTATATGTTATCTTTAAATTAAGCATAGATTTCAGATTGATTCTAACGTGTTTATCTTAATGATATTCACCCGGTTTATCAAAAAATAATTTTAAAATTTCATATAATTTACCTGATCTTCCTTGCAGCTTCTCTGCAATAGAATTCCAGTTTTGTGCACCATATTGCTCAACAAGTTGCCTGAGTTTGTCGTCCTCAGCTGGTCTCCAGTGACCTCTAGGGCAAGCAGTACTCTTCGCATCATCACTCGAATTTCCAGCCAAAGATTCCTCCATGGATGGCTAACTGTTTTTTTACCCCTATCTATCTAGCTTTGAATTTCTTATCATCAAATACACCAGAAAGAAGTCCACAAGAAGATATATAGATGCATAGGAAAGGAGCACCAACAGAATAAGAAAGCGGGAGGGTTGGTTTAGGGTTATAGATGGCAAGTCACTTTTGTTGGTTTTACACGACACTTTAAGCCCTAATATACCTGTAGAACCAATGACTCTTTCTTGTTAGTATATGCTATTACCCCCATGAACTTCTTCTTCTCACCTTTTTTTTTTGTCCCTTTTTTTACCTCTCTTTGTTTTTTCATTACTCTTTTTTTCATATTTACCATTTTAAGCCATGGTACTACGTTAAATCAAACAAACCCCATTGATTAGTTATTGGGTACCTTGATAATAGTGTGTACAAAAGAGACAGCTCTCCCTATTTGCAAAGACTTCTTTCCTAATACCTGTCATTAAGAAGTTAATAAGCGGAAACACAAGAGTTTGATGTGATCTTAATTAAAATGATCATTTCTATATGCAACCGAAAATTGGCCTGGTATGGCAATGCGTGACTACGTACGGTCTAATTGGTTGGCCAAACAGGAGGCGATGGGTGACCTTTAAATTAAATTGCATCCTCATAATTATTAATAAAATAGAGGCCCATATATTGCAGACCTGGTAATATATAGAACGTGGTATTACCAACAACTTCTAAATTTTCTTATGCTGTAAATTTCACACATGCTAGAAGGAAAGCAAATTACTTGGCAGACCAACTTGCGAAACAAAGAGTTTCGAGAATCTATGAGTTTGTGGCTTGGATGTGATATTGTGACGATGTTTTTGATAATGAAAGGGCTGGGATTAAAACATTAATTTGCTGTGGAGTTTTGATGTAGTTGGTTTCAACTTAGATTTCCATGATCATAAATCTCTATAATGTTTGTTGCTTCTTCTTAAATTGACTACTGCTATGTACTCAAAAGTCAAAAACTGGTTCTGTTGAAGTTATTGAAGCTATTTTTTGGGAGTTGCAGATCATTATCTATGGTACCGTCTACTGTTGGTTTCCTGAAAACGGCATCAGCTGGGGCTGTTTGGAAAAAGATCCTGGAAGACCACCAATTTGTATGAGTTGGTTGATCTAGAGCAAGGCTTTGGAGTTTGGATTGTATAACATGGAGTACACTCATCTCCTTCAACCAGAGACACAAAAACGATGAAGAATAAGCTCAAACATTGTATTCTAAAGTGGTATAATATCCTAAAAAATCAGTTTGTTTCTTGCATTCCAGATGTTCCATAAAATCCCAAAAGACAACAAAGTAAATGCTTGTCGCTGGAATCTGCATTTTACTAGATCGCTCCATTGCAATAGACTTATGCACTAACTAATGCTCGATCGGCCATTTTATGTAACACTGTCAAAGACACCAAGATGCATAGCAATGAAGAAAAAAGTGAGTCACAGTATTTATATCAGTATCATAAATAGGACAAACTGCTTGACTGAGATTAAACAGTCGCCTATATATGAGAAAATGCTTTGTATTTATTTGATGTTGGAGTTAAAGCCACGAGAACATTTCAATCCAGGGAGTAGCAAATCTTTTCCATGACAGTTTAAAGCATCCATATGTATCTTGTAGCGCAGTTCATTAGGGGAAAGGGGAAATCCTTGTGTTAAAACCGAAACAAAAAATAAAATAGTGATTAGAGGAATTGGTTTGAGAAGAGATGAAATCATCATTTTAATACAAGGAAGGGTTAATTATATTATTGTGTTCATGATCATGAGAGGTGCGAAACAACATTTAAGCATTTTACATCTACTTTTGTCTAGATTGTAGCTAGACTTCGTGATGTTTAAGGAATCCAAAGACCAAATTACAATTCCAAGTACGCAGCATAGCATATGTTTACAAGAGTACTATCCTTCAATTTTTAGCACGCCCAAATATTAATTTAGAGAAAATTAGCAGACACATCCAAATGGATCAAAACAGATCGATTGAATGGTAGTTGATAAAAAGAAATTCACTGATAGTCCCTCTAAACAATCGTTTTCTGAATAAATAAGTCATCTCAATTAGATGATTAATTAATTAAGTTCAAAGGTGGATTAGCAATAGGACAGATGCACAATAAATTAAACCATCTTTAATAAGAGAAAATTGGAGTATAAAACATCAAGATCGAGGTCCACCAAACTTTGAAATACATAAAGAGAAAGCTCTCTCTTGTAAATGTAAACCGGTTGCCTACGCCCAGCCTTCACAAATATGGTAGATTAATCTTTAAGATAAGCTACAATTTACCAGGTTACTGAGGCTTGCAAAGTTTTTCCATTTTAACATCTTTTTATGAAGATTTCTCTAATTTTTAGCAACCTAAATGGTGTTTAGTTTCAACCAGATGAGTTTACCAAAAGAATTTCACCCCGTAAATTTTTTTGAGAAAAGCTTTTAAGTAATTCGGCAAGGCCAGCTCCAAGGATATGCGTTTCTGATGACCCCAGTAAACAATCATCTACCACAACACCATTTCTACTTAGCAATTCTGTATCATTCCGTCATCCACAAGGTCTTGATTTCGATATAAGATATGCAAGCATAAAGGAATATGCAAATCTACAAGGCTCAAACAGGTGACAGCATGTGTATATATGTCTCGGAAAGCATGGAAAATGCTATAAAAAAAACGTGGTGGTTAGGAAATAGACAGGGACATGATGAGAGGTTAGCTGAAATATTTTTGCTGGATGTTGAATAGGAGGATATCTTTAACTGAGTTTTTCAAGAGGGTAGCCTTGAGGGTTAACTATCAAATGCCGTGTAAGTACAGCATAAAGAAAAGTATGGGCAAACCGTCGTCTGCAATTCCCGGACTCCCCATGGCGATGGCAAGTCAAATACAAACGCTGAAAGATTCTGTGCACTCATCATTATATAGCTCCAAGGATGATTAATTAGCTCCAAGGATGATTGGGATATTATACCCCACGAAATCAAACACTTGGTGAGAGCTTGCTAGCCCATCTAAATGTACTTAAGAAATTAATAGCAATATCATATGCACTAATCAAGTAAACTATACATCAAGATTTGGTGGGTATAAAATCTGTATCTAGTCGGAATTGGTGGTTGATGTGCCAATTTATCAGGTCTATGTATCCTTTCAATTCCTCTAAATATTTCCTACTCTTTTCAAACATAATAACAGATTAGTTGATGAAACTACACCGATTAATTTGACTTGTTCAAACACAACCTGGTATTTAGGTTTGGTTTTTTCAATAACTACTTTACAGTGATACTAGAATTTATTACATTGGCTACTTGTAGCCATTTTCACTTCATTAATTTCTTGTTCTGGTTGGTCTGAAATTTGATTGTGTACGAGTTTTATAAGATAGAGATTAATTAGGATTAAAATATTTATTACTCTGAAAAGATACAAACGTGATCCCTTCTTTTTTCTTGTTCTTTTTGGAGGAAGTTGAAGGTATGTTGATCATTCGCAAGGCTTGACTTTAGATTTACATTTTTGTTAGAGCAGTGCCGATTAATTATACTATCTGCTACGATCAATATATCAAAAATAACAATAGAGTAAAGTCAAATTGGAGAATATCTGCATGCCACATGCTCACGTATGATATTTTGATTCGCTGTTCGTGTTATAAATCAAACATAGCTTTGAATCCATGCCAACTTAAGAGTAATAGGGGAAAATCATCGATTAGAGTTTTTTTTTTTTTTTAAAAGGACAAGAAAGATCTGGCTAGTTGCCCATCGTCATCAAATTAATTAATCATTCTCCAAATTATAGAGATGAACTGTCTAATTGAAGGATGGATCGAAGATAACTTCATAAAGTAAACTTGCAATATCTCAAATTTGAAAACGACCCAAAAAAGCCAAGAAGTTCATAAAAATCTTGATTGTTGAAATGTAATCCATGATAGGTCACCACAAAATTAGGGAAAAAGTTAAGTTAGATGTTACATGTATTGACTGCATTGTAATCTTAAAATCAACATGCCTACTCGACTGGAAAGAAACATGGGATGGTACCCAGTCCACATTAGACAGCATACATGCATGGGGTATACCGCAAAAAGCTTATCAAATCAATAGAACGATTGCTAAAATGTAGCTTTGTGGAGTCAGCTTGGGAAATGACCATATGTAGATTCATCGCCAGCATACTAGTGAAAGCTGCTCCACTGGTCAACAGGTAAACTCGTTGGCCTAATTCCCTTAAATTTGTATCATATGCTATATTTAGGGCAAGTCACGTTAATATCTATCAATTTATCAACAGCTAATGTTCGTTTGAAAACTTGAAATTAACTAAAATGGTCGTCCGGGTCCAGGAACTAGCTTAGCAGAGACAGTTCAGAGGTTTTGTTTTTCTGTATAATATATATATTTCGTCTTGAGTGGCATATATACTACTCCCTCTTCACTCCTTCCTCTCTCCCGCTACAGGTGTTGTGTGTGTGTGTGTGGAAGGGTTTGAGGTAGCTTTCAGACAGTAAATGCAAAGCACTTCAGTTACTTGCACAGCTAAATGTCTGTTTTTCTTCAAATGTCCTTGTATGAAAACCATAATACACCATTTCCTCTCACCTTCCCAAGAGAAATATACAAGCAACCCCACTCCTATCTTCCCCAACCACACCCTATTTTAACATCAGAAGGACCCTTGAAAATCCTCAACAAACTACTTTGACTCCATCCCGTCCATTTCCCTCCCCAACCTTCCTTACCTTTTGCATGTATGAACTCTGGCTATCAATGGTTTCCCATTTTGCTACTCTCAATAAATGTTTTTTGTTACGTGGTAGTTGACAGTGATGCTAGCTTCATTTAATATTTTCCCTTAAACGGCCCTCTGGCAACAAATAGAGGAGTATTAACAAAAAAAATAAAATGGAGGAGTAGAGTTGTCGTGATTTTGCGAAGGGGATTTTTTTTTTCCTGTTTATTTTAGAGCTTACGTACCACCTTTTCCCATAATGAATATATAGAAAACTTAATGATTCATACGGTCATAATGCTGACACCAAACCTTCAAGACTCTGGCGGCACCCCCACCAGTTAGTACGTAGCATTTTCTTTCTAATTTCTCTCTTTTTTCCAATTAAAAATCTAACCCTCTTCTCTGTGATATTAAAAACAAAACTGCCAGTCTAAAATCTCAATTTTGTGGCAGTATCGTGCTCAGGTCGCATGCCTATGTTAAATATTCCACCGCCGCCGGAAAAAATCATTAGGGGCTGCTGTTGAAGTCTGTAGAAATAAAATTTGGACTATATAATTATCAATCTGGGGTCATTTTCTAGTTTAACCGCACAAACGGCTCAAGCATGCTTTAGTTGATGTTTATTTGCTATCAAGGACCGGCAATGGAATTTGAATCGATGATAGACCAGAGGGAAAACATGCATGAGGTTAAGGTAAATAGCACTGTCCTTCCAAGTTCCAATTTTGGTGGACGGCATCATAGTTGGATAGCCTGCAAAATTAATAGAACTTATTTTTTCGGCTAATTTTACACCATCTAACTCTATGATTGAAGTCTACAGATATGATTCTTTCTTATATAACCCTAGATTTATTTTGAATTAAGTTAAGAAGGTTGAACAAACTAGATAGGCTTCTACCTCTTTTGTTTTTTTATCTCTTAACCTTTGCATCTCTTAAGCCTTTATTTATATATTATATACATGTTAAAATAATTAAGATTAAACATAAAAAAAAAAACTAGAATTTTCAATAATCTATTTATTATAAATGTTTAATGTCAAACTAAATACAAAAAAAAAAATATAAGTTAAATTAAAAATACTATTCTATTTTTAATGAATAAAATTATATAAATATTATTTAACAATATATATATATATATATATATATATATATATATATATATATATATATATATTGTTATAAACTACTTCGTGCTAATTTGTCTACTTTGTCACCAGTCTTATTGCTATCATTATCGATAAAGTTGGATTTACACTCTTTAATTTTTAAAGTTAGATTCATTCACTCAACTAATATCTTCCTCTCCCACTTCAATTAATATCTATCCCATTCAGATTTTAAATGCGACTTTTGTCCCTAGCTCGAACTTCTTGCATTGAATTGAATTTATAGTTAACTCTCCCTTGCATGTATTCTGATGATATCAAAACTTGAGTGCGGTGCATTTCAGGAGAAACTTGTACACGTCACAGTTGTCTTTGCTAAAAATAGCTAATTAAATCAAATTAGTATGTGATTTGTAAATTTAAATCTAATAATTAATAACTAAAGGCGTTTTCTTTCTTTATCTTTGTTACAAAACGTGTACTAGATTTATTGCTTAGTCTTATTACCATGATCAGCAGCCTTAACAGCTACCAAGTATTCACTAGCAGACTTTTCCATGGTGTCCCTTCATGTTCTTGGAACATCATGACGTGTTATCCAACTCGAAGCAGGTGAAGTGAAGTAACCCGTAAGTATTCGTTTGATAGACTTTTCTTGCATTCCATGCTTCTTATTAAAACTAACTCCATTTTATCCTGACTAAAATATATGGACATGCTCCTAGAGAAAGAGAGTGCTTCAATTAATTATAGTAAACAGCAGCCAGTTGGTTGATTCACCATGCTCTCGACTCTCTCTGTGTGTGTGTGTTTATATATATATAGATAGATATCATCTCTCTCGTTTAGCAAACAACGACATATGCATTAATCTCCATTGTTAATCATTTTCATTCCCATTACGATGTCTTGAGTGTTTAAAAATGGTGAATGATTTTGACAGTACAGCTACCTTAGCTTCGTGATTTCCTTTTAAGGGGGTCATTGCTCACTATATATCAGTTTTAGCACTTAATCTTCCTAAATATACTCCTGTATATACGCGTGCATTATCTCTAATCTTTGATAATTGTACAGTGCTGATAATTATTTCTACCAGAGTTAATCAAGACTCCATTAATTAGCTAGTTGTTAAAGATACAGCATGGTTGATTATAGATGAGCTATAAGCTGGTTTAACACTATAGGTGCAGCCAAATCATGAATAGAAATTCGTGAGATCAAGGTTTCATAGAGTTCATTAGAAAATAAGAGAGAAAATCATCCCAAAACATCAGCTCTCTTCATTTTATAAAACGTCTTAGCTTCATTTCAGAAAAGATTTGAACCCGTGATTCTGAATACACAAATCAAATCAAAAAAATCTGGCTCGATTTACGTTCAATGGCTGCTTCATGCCTCTGACCTCCAACTCATGTTTATACGGTGATCAGACGTCGCCATAATCATAAAAAATGGAGTTCGGTGAGCATATTTTGCTCTATTAACCGCCTTAAATTCAGTGAGCAATGCTGATGTTAATAAGATTTTGTCTAGACTTAATTGCTTGCGAGAACTAGCAAAATGTGCCTTGTTCATCTGCAACATTACTTTAAGTTTTATATATTGGAAGTTTAGACAGTTATCATATACTTCGAGAAAGACATTCCACCTACTACCCGATTAAAGAATTAATAAGCAACATGTACACTTTTCTCCAAGCATGCTAGTAATTATATTGTATCATTTAATATCGGATTAATTAATCGTTAATTAGAAGCTCCATCTTAGACTCTGAATCAAATTAAATATTATAGTAATTCAACAACGGACACCCTCTTCCATCCCATTCAAGTAGCATTTTCAGCAGTGTGTGTGAGAGAGAGAGTTTATGATAACAAATTTTAGTATAGCGCAAATAATTACATTCCTTAAAAAAATAGGGAGCGTTATCTAACAAACTATTGATTCAGTACTAAGAAAATTATGGTCTGAGACTCTAAAGATTCGAGTGGTCGGATCAAGTTTTATGACATCAGCATATTTATAATTAAAAAAAAAAAAAACAACGGTATTTCACTGTAAAAGCTAATACAAGTTAAGAAGAAAATGGGATGAATAAAGCATCCAATTGAGACAGATACGTACATTGGTAAAAAAAAAAAAAATGTATATGGATAATCAATAATCAAGAATGTTTTATTATTTTTAATATGGATGGACCTCGTCATGAATATATATAATGAAAAATCCCCTTTTATAGTATTTTCTCACTTTTTATTATGTTTCTTTAAGAGCCCATACATACAAAATAAGGTCTCGATCATGAAAATCTCTCAAAAAAAAAATTAAATAAAAAAAGTTGACGTACTCCTAAAAATTAAATTTTACTATTTGCCAATGTGACTTTGCATGGGCAGATGGAACTTTTATGAAACTGCGAAGTGTTTAATTGCAAAAAGTTAATACAAGGCAAAACAAAAAATGGCTGAATCGGGAGGAATCAGTGGTGTTCGTGGGCACTGTATTTTTTATAGGCCTGGCCATCGGGCTTACACCTAGGCCTAAGCCTTGCCTGAAGCGGGTCTCGAGCTTCCAGGTGGGGGCTTTCGGGCCTATCCTTTATTGGGACAGATTTTTCTTAACCCTAATCAACTTTGGGATGGTTTTTTTGCAACAAAAAGAAAAAAAATGGAGCTTTCTTAATTACTTATTGGCATTTTAATTTATATCCAGACTATGCATGGCAGTTACTGTAAAATTCCTTGTATTTTACTTTTCGTGAAGGAAGACATTGAAAGGTTGACCTGAATCTGCATGGCGCCTTCTTCATGCAACAGCAACACCATGAGGAGTCCAGTTGTTGATCTTATCCACCTCTAAATGTACGGCGTTAACCATTCTTAATACTCAACAATGGCGGCTTTGCATGCTTTGTGTGATTAGCCTTGTTTACACGGGTTTCTTCACTGTAAATCTCAAGCCTAACATCTTCTTATGGGTATTTTAGAGCGTGAAAGAGTGCATGGTTGGATTACGCACTGCAGAAATTGAAAGTCATTTATGCTAATTAAAATCCCTTTACATCTCACAAAAAAAAAAAAAAAAAAAAAAAAAACCTTACTCTCAGATTTCTCAATGGAACAGCAAGGGAGGTATGTATCAAAACAATTCTCCAGAAGATAAATCATGTGTGCTTTTGAAGAAATGTATATAGCTTTTGTCTCCTAATTTTCAATGTCACGCTTCAAGTGGAAGACCTTTTTTCCACCTGCTGCAGTCACGATTCCATCTCCTTGTACCCAAAATGCCTAACCAAAGAGCCTCGATTTTTCCTTAATTCATTCTATCTTGAATTTCTTATCATAAAGGTATGATTGATAGCAAATTATAAACAATTGATTTTCCTCTTACCAGGTCAATTGTTTAGTTTCCAGCACTTGTTGAATAAGATGAGGATGATAAGGACTGAACTCCTAAACATATTTGAACATTGGGTTTATACCTTCTGGAAACGACTCATGTCCCAATATTTAAAATTAATTAAAAAAAAAAAAAAAGAGTTCAAGGCTATGATGGGACACAAAATTCACTCGGATATCCGAGGTTCAAATAGAACTTTTCTTGCCACTGTTCATTCTTCTTTGAAGCCCCAAAAACTCGTATCCGTATGGTTTTTCATTTGAGCCTGGGATACCATGTGAGCGCACTATTTCTTGGGCAAACTTGGTTTACTCATTATCAATCAATGAGATAAAATATACATGCATTAAATGAGTGCATGTTCCTTGACCATGTTTCTCTTGAAAAATTGGTATAATTATCATCATTTTAAGAGGTTTTTAGCACTCATTAGCTATTCAAATGAATCTATGAATCTTGTAAAATTTCTCAATGCCTAATTCTACTGATTCTTGTATGATTGATGATGTTTGATTCATTTCACATTTGAATCAGTCAAAAAGTTAAATTGATATTTCATTCAAGTAAATAAATAGACGTAAAACGATTAGAAGAATTAGGGTCGGTTTAACTATTTATATAAATAATGAACCTAATCAATATATTTTTTTTTTATCATTTAATGAAATATTTATTTCATAGCTCATTTGATTAGTATAGGTGTTTAGTCTAAGATCATGAGTTCGATTCATATTGAGAACAACATTTTCATGTTGTAGACTATAAACAACACATCTTCAATGTATTTTTCTCTTAAAGAGTAGATGAACAAAAGTTGTTCATCTCTTTAAAAAAAAAAAAAAGATAGGCATGTGGGCCTCCCTTAGACTCATACACTTAAGCTTTGTTGTAACAAACCTGGCTTTTTTTTTTTTTTTTTTTTGAATTTGTCCAGTTGACATGGTCACATGATAATAACTTTCACGTCATTTAATTTAAAATCCAAGCTAAGCAAAGTGTTGGGTCTAAAGTTTTCAAATTTGAATCATTATACCAAGTTTAATTACAATGTTGAAAAGTTCCATATAGTTTAGTTATTAATCTTTTTACATTTCAAAAATTTTGGTCCAAGCTATAGCAAGAGAGTAAGCAATAACCTAGTTTTTACTAAGTAACTAAGATATTTTTTCCTTTTCACTTATGATATTAAGACAACTTTTATTTCTCTATGACTCCTTTCAATTTAAGAAAGAGTATCATAATAAGATTTTTTTTTTACAATGGAAAGAAGAAAACCACTAAAGCCCCCTATAATAGAGGCAACCCATTGAATCTGCTAGAAGCAGTAACATCATCCCTAATAGATGATAATTTCAAATTTGTTGCCAAGTTGTCTTCCTTGTTGCATACTTAGCCATAAAATCAGCATATTTGTTAGCTTACTTAAAGGTATAATGGAGTCTTATTTTCAATATTACCAGAAAATTGATAAATACAAACGGAAATACCGAGTAAATTATAGTGGGAAAAAAAATTAAAACAAAGCAAAAAAAAAAATAATGACGTGTTATTTTTACCAATGGAATTACCGATGGAATTTATTTCGTCGGTAAACTGTGAACACTGTTCATCATGTCAATTACAAAGGAAATCATCGACGGAATTTTCCGTTGGTATTTTCTAGAGAGCTCCAGAACTATTTACTGTCCAATTGCACTGTTAATTGTTGTTCTTTATAGACAAAATTACCGACAGATTAAAAAGTCGTCGATGTTATTTAGCGGTTTTCTGAAAAAATTCAAGTAATTTAAAATTTTCATTTAAATATTACAGACGGAATATATGTTTTACGCCAACGATAATAATATTCATATTCATATTACAGACTAATCAAATACTAATTTTCATTTAAATAGTCGTTAGTAAATCCATTGGTAATAATATTTTTTTATTATCAATGAATTTACCGATGGATAAAAAATTACCAATAAAAAAATTCACCAATATAGCATTTTTGTTGATGATTTTATTGGTAAATTAATTACCGATAGAATATGTGTCTTATATTAATGAAAAAAATTTATCAGTAAAACTATTAAATTTTGTAGTGCGAAGATGATAACAAGTCTCTTGTATTAACAATAATCGTTGTATACATGTGATAATCAACTTAAGCTACAATAATCAACGCAAGAGTTTTATTGGGTTCAGAATTGTAAAGAACATGTCTGCAACCCGCTCCCAATCTAATTAAAAGCTTAGGTAAAAGATTACACCTAACCACGGAAAATCCCTCCCCAGTTCTAACATGGCCCTCCTCTAGACGCTGCCATGAAAACTCTGTCTGATTATATAATTTCGATCTATTATTCTTCCATGCCAAGCCACAGTCCTTAGGTCAAGCAATATAATGTTTCATAGCAACCATTCATCCCCTTCATAATGATCCCCAAAAAAGATTATATTCTTTTATTTCTATATGCTACACCACCACCACCATTATCATTATCATCATCATCATCATCATTATCATCATCATAATTATTATTATTATTATTATTATTATTATTATTACTACTACTACTATTATAACAATAGCTAAAACAACTCAGTGTTTCATTGTCTTCATCTTCTTTTTTTTTTCTTTTTGCTTTTTTTTTTTGCCTTTTACTTTCTACTTTGTTTTTTAAGGTTTTTTTTTTTCTTTTGTTTTTTTAAAGCTGTTTCTTTTCTTTGTTTTTTAATGAATGTTTTTTTTTTTAAAATTTTGTTAATGTTAAATTTTTTACTATTTAGTTATCAAATTTTTATGATACAGGTTTTGGTTTGAATGGGTTAACCCGGATTTTTTTCTGGTTTTTCTTTACTTGCACAGTGAAACACTGAGCTGTCTTCATCTTCTTCCTTTTTTTTTTTTTTTTTTTGCTTTTTACTTTGTACTTTTTTTTTAAGGCTTTTTTTTTTCTTTTTTTTTTTAAAGTTGTTTCTTTTCTTTGTTTTTTTTTTAATGAATGTCTTTTTTTAAAAAAAAAAATTTGTTAATGTTAAAGTTTTTACTATTTAGTTATCAAATTTTTATGGTACAGGTTTTGGGTTTGAATGAGTTAACCCGGATTTTTTTTCTGGTTTTTCTTTGTAATTAATTTTTTCGAGTGCAGTCCACAATGAAACGCTTAGCTGTCTTTTTTTTTTTTTTTTTTTTGCTTTGTTTTTTTAAACTGTTTTGTTTTCTTTGTTTTTTTTAATGAATATTTTTTTTGTTTAATTTTTTTGTTAATATTTAATTTTTTTCTATTTAGTTATCAAACTTTCATTACATGGGTTTCGGGTTTGACGCTTTAACCCGAATTTTTTTTCTGGTTTTTTTTTTTTTTTGCCTTTTACTTTGTTTTTTTAGGCTGTTTTTTTCTTTTCTTTTCTTCTTTTTTCTTTGTTTTTTTTAATGAATATTTTTTTTTTTGTTATTGTTAAATTGTTTTTCTATGTAGTTATCAAATTTTCATGATATAGGTTTTGGGTTTGATGGGTTAACCTGTATTTTTTTTTCTGGTTTTTCTTTTTAATTAATTTTTTCGAGTGCAGTCCACAGTGAAACACTTAACTATCTTTTTTTTTTTTTTTTGCTTTGTATTTTTAAGCTGTTTTGTTTTCTTTGTTTTTTTTAATGAATATTTTTTCTGTTTATTTTTTTTTTGTTAATGTTAATTTTTTTTCTATTTAGTTATTAAACTTTCATTACATGGGTTTCGGGTTTGACGCGTTAACCCAGATTTTTTTTTCTGGTTTTTCTTTTTAATTAATTTTTTCATTTAGTTTAGTTTGTTAATGTTAATTTTTTTCTATTTAGTTATCAAACTTTCATGACACAGATTTCAGGTTTGACGGGTTAACCCAACTAATTCTAGGTTAACCTGTAAATTTTTTTTTTCTATTCAGTTATCGAACTTTCATGACATGAATCCCAGATTTGACGGGTTAACCTGATTTGAAGGGTTAACCAAGTTAATTCAGATTTTTGTTCTTTTTCTTCATTAGTTTTTTTCTTCATGTAGGCTTTTCTTTCTTTTTTTTTTTTTAAAAAAAAAAATATTTTTTTTGTTTAGTATTTTTTCTTTTTTATTATTATTTTTTTAATTATTTTTTAAATTTAGTTTGTTAATATTAAGTTTTTTTCTATTTAGTTATCAAACTTTTATGACACGAATCCTAGGTTTGATGGATTAACCCAGTTAATTCATATTTTTTTTCTTTTCTGTCATTAGTTTTTTTTTTCTTTCTGTAGGTTTTTTTTCCTTTGTTTTTGTTCTTTTTAATTAATCTTTTTTTTGTTCATTTTAGTTTATTAATATTAATTTTTTTCTATTTATTTATCACACTTTCATGATACAAATCTCAGGTTTGACGGGTTAACCTGATTTGGTGGGCTAACCCAATTGATTCATATTTTTTTTCTTTTTCTTTATTAGTTTTTTCTTTCCGATTTTATCTTTAAATATTGTAATTAACTATAACTAAAAGAAATCAATCTTTTTTCTTCTAATTTTATGACACAAATCTCAGGTTTGATGGGTTAAACCAGTTGATTAAGATTTTTTTTTTTTTCTTAAGTAGTTTTTTTCTTTCAATTTTATCTTTTAATATCGATTTATTAAGAATTAAAATTTATGATATGTTTTGTTTATTGGTCATTAAATTATTGTGATCTCATGAGGGGGTTTTATTGTACCCCTCTTTGCAAAGCACTATGCATCGGAATAATGTTTTGTTTTATTATATTTTTTTATTTCCAATTAATATTTTTTTTTTAATTTCATTCTATAATATTAATTTTTTTTTCCTTTTTAATTATCACACTTTTATAACAAAACCTTGCAATGAGACTCATATCACTCTGGGTTTGATGTTGCAACCAAACTCACTTAAACTTGGGTCATGCAAGTTTAATATTAATATTAATATTATAAATATAACTTTTGGATCAGGGGTAACATATTGACCCATATGCTCTTAGGTATAACTTTGTAGAAAAACCTAATTACTTTTAAATTTTAATTTTTTTTTGAATATTTTATATATAAAAAAAATTGACCCGCAGCGTAGTGCGGGCCACGTTTCTAGTTATAAACTATTATTACTCATATCATCATCGTCGTCGTCGTCATCATCGTCATCATTATAAACTATAATTATTATCACTATTATTACCATTACTATTAATGAAAAAACCAAAACTATAAACTTGATTTGAAAATAAAATTGAAAATCATAAAAACTTTGAAAAACAAAGCAAAAAAAAAAAAATCAAATCAAGAAGAACCAAATTAAAAATATTATATATGACAAATTAGAATTAAAAAATTAAATTTCAACAAAAAAATTAAAACACAAAATTTAAAACCAAAATGATTGAATCAAAAGACAAATAACAATGAGTATCAGAGCTCAATTTTCAAGGTAAAAGAAAGAAATAGAAAAGGAGGGAAGGCTAACTAGCGACGATAACCTAGTCATCATATGCTGACACGCGTTGTAAAAAAAAAATGATGAAAAATCAAATGAAACAACAATATCATATTTTTCTTCATCGAGAGGCACCGCATGCTCCGTGCACGGCGCCTCTCACTTGCCATCAACTTTTTTAAAGAGAATAATATAAATTTAATATTAGAGTTGTCCTTGTTCAAACTAACTATTACAAAAAAAAAAAAAAAAAAAAAAAAAAAAAAAAACCAAGTTTAAAAGGACTCCATCACCTCTGAGATTTCTTATGTTAATTTTTTTTAGACTCAAAGGAATGTACATAATTTTACTGTATAAGAAAAAGGCAAAAATATCCCTCTCCGGTAGTGTTGGTTTTTATGTTTTTGAGAGATTTGTGGTCATTTTACTATTTATTAAAATATAGAAAAAGAAGATAATATCTCCAAATACATATATAATGACTAATTCGCACCGTGAAAAGACAAAAAAAAAAAAAACTGATTAAAAAAGATAACCCCTTTTTTTTTTACTAGAAAATAAATTGAAACAATAATTGCTTGTCCCAAACGGTTTTGCTCATGCATGCCTTGACATAAGGATGACATATACTATAGGGACTCATATGTCTTTTCCCGCAAACGCGGAGTCAAGATGAGGTTACACGGCAAACGTGGATTCTGAAATTCAACTAAAGCTTTGACGGTGGTGCAAAGCAAAGATGAGTTGGCTCCCAGACCACAAGCTCGTCATGTAGAAGCATGGAATAAATCAATCAAAAATACTTTGACCTCTCCCATGTTTATGTTTCAGAAAGTGCAATCCATTTACTCGCCCACTCGTTTCGAATCTGTTGGTCCAACATCACCAAATTCACAATCGCCATCATGATCATGGCAGCTCCTGTACCATGCTTTCAACAAGGACCGTACATTTGTTATCACTTTACCATCACCTCCACAGGTCCTGTAACCTACTGTTTCTTTTACCGTCACATTGCTTTTCTGAAATCTTTTTAGCTCACCAATGATCTGTCGTCACCTCTTCGATTTTATAGGAAATTTGGGTCAAATATTTCGTGGATAGATTCAAGCAATTTCATGATTTCATGCCCCTGTGCCCACCATTAAGGAAAAGTCAACAACTCTAACAAAGCACACCAAATCAATCAATGGCGTTCAAACTTAAAAATGGTGAGGATTGAGTGATGAAATTGGAGTCCCTTATTGCGGGTGTGTTTGGACCGCACCACGTCAAATTTAAGAATGACAAGCTAGTCAGAGAAGTCGGTATAAACATGCAGAAAAAAGTGAAAAACCCAAAAGACAAAGCAAAGGAAACTCCACCGCAGGTAGAAAAGTCTGTTTTCAGGTGAAGAAAGCCTTTCAAAGAAGTTTCTATCTCAAAGGAAGAATAATTTTTGTTAGCTTCTCGCCACTTTTCTCACAACTTTCATATAATTCGTTAAATAAGATATTGTTGGTCTTTGGGTAGCTTAAATCTTCTCTGTCAAGTTGTATTTTATTCATCTGGCTTGCATTTTCTTCAAGTTTTTGTCCTACTTTTGAGTATTTTGGTTTGTTAAATGGTTTGTTGCCCTCCAACCTACCTCACATCACAATCAAAAGTTGGGTTTTTTCTGTTTGTGAAGAGACCATTAAGGGGCATGTTTACCCTTTTGCCTCCAAAAAACAGGTGTTCATAGTCAAAGCCTTAATCTTTCATTCTTTCTTTCCTTCAAAGCCAATCTTGAGGCTTATGTCTATCTGGTTATCTACTAAATTCCAGGACTGGCTGCTATGACCTTTGCCACTTCCTCTTGAATTCATTCTCCCACTTCAGGTACATGCCCTGTCTGATAAAATAAAAACATAAGGATTCAGGATTGACTTCTTATATGACCTCTACTGGTGATTATTATCCTTCCTTCTGATTTTTGTTCATGTCATTAGTAGTTGATTGTCTAAGTATTTTTGGATGTTCAATAGATCTCGTTTTTTCAGAAGATTTTGTGTTGCTACCAAAAAAATATAGATTCGTGCGTCCTCTGCAGCACTGGTTATCACTGAATCCTTGTCTGTTGTACATAAGAAGAACCAAGATTTAACTCTGTGTCTGTTTCCTTTTCTGATTGAACATAGCAGTCTTGATGCGGACACGCATCAAGTCTTCTCCTTGTCGCAAAGGAAAGATCTTTAATGTCAATTATACCTTGCTTTTGAAGGAATTTGAAGTCGATCAATAAAAGCAATCTAAGAATTAAGTCTATTGTCAGAGACGCAAACAAGCTTATTCAATGTATTTGCATCTTTACACAGACTGATTCTCCACGGTCTATAATTCAGAATTCGGTTCTCTTTCTGTTACATGAGTGTTTCTAAAGCTATGTGTATACGCTTATATCTTGTTGGTTGCTGTTTCTCCAACTGTTTTCCATGACATTGCTTGTCCCTGAATGCAGACACCCAATAAATTTCATCTGGATTTCAAATCTAAAGGGGCTGCTCCAGGTGATTATTTTACATCTCTTTTGAAGAGGGTGATAGTGTTGTTTGGTAGTTCTCATGTTTGACAAATATTAACAAGTTATTTCCTGCCAATTTGATGACAGTGACCCAAGACTCGGGATATATATGATACAACCATCGCTCTTCAAAGCTGAGTTAATTTAGAGCAAAATCATGTCTTTAGTTGGATCTGCAGAACTCTCTGCCAGAGCACACGGAAATAATAAGCTGTACTCACTGAAGGGGAGCAATGACAACTCTGGTTTGTCTGCCCAAATATTCGGGCCTGATAAACGGCAGAACATGTACATGACCGATTCTTACTCTTGTGAGAGTTATGAGAAGTTCTTCCTTGATTCCCCAACAGAAGAAATAATACAACCATCAAGTTCTGACATTTCAGGGAACTCAGCTCATCCACAAGGGGCATCTTCCTACCAGCCAAGAAAGAGTTCAGGTTCAACCATGTTCCCTCAAGATCCCTACAATGATTCTTTCAATTTGACCACACCCTGCGATGGCTATCCATTCATTTCCGAGTCAGATTACTTGGACATTGAGAGCCCGTATCAACTAGATTATGATGAATATAAGATGAAGTTAAAGCTTCAGGAACTAGAGAGAGCACTTCTAGAGGACAATGAAGAGGATGATGAGGATGGCATGTTTGGAAATAGTCAAAGCATGGAAATGGATGCAGAGTGGTCTGATCCAATCCAGAATGGGATGCTCCATGATTCTCCCAAGGAGTCATCATCTTCAGATTCTAACCTAAGTAGCTTCAGCAGTAATAAAGAAGTATCACAGTTATCAACTCGGACCCCCAGGCGACTGCTTTTTGAGTGTGCTAATGCAATCTCGGAGGGAAACATTGAGAAAGCATCAGCATTAATAAATGAGCTCCGTCAATTGGTCTCGATTCAAGGAGATCCTCCTCAGAGGATCGCAGCCTACATGGTGGAAGGACTTGCAGCTCATATGGCTGAATCTGGAATATATCTCTATAAAGCTCTGAAATGCAAGGAGCCTCCTTCCGATGATAGGCTTGCAGCTATGCAGATCCTTCTTGAGATTTGCCCTTGTTTTAAATTTGGATTTATGGCAGCAAACGGTGCAATGATCGAAGCATTTAAAGGTGAAAGGAGAGTTCATATAATAGATTTTGACATAAACCAAGGGAGTCAATACATAACACTGATACAAACACTCGCCAACCAGCCAGGTAAGCTGCCATACTTGAGGTTAACCGGGGTTGATGACCCCGAGTCAGTTCAACGACCTGTTGGTGGCCTGAGGAACATTGGGCAAAGGCTTGAGAAGCTAGCAGAAGCACTTGAGGTCCCATTTGAGTTTCATGCGGTGGCCTCCAAGACTTCAGTTGTCAGTCCATCCATGCTGAACTGCAAGCCTGGGGAAGCACTTGTAGTGAATTTTGCTTTCCAACTCCATCACATGCCCGACGAGAGTGTTTCAACAGTAAATGAGCGAGACCAGCTTCTTCGGATGGCTAAGAGCTTGAATCCAAAACTGGTGACTGTTGTCGAGCAAGATGTGAATACTAATACTGCCCCCTTCTTCCCGAGATTTACTGAAGCTTACAACTATTACTCTGCTGTGTTCGATTCTCTCGATGCAACTCTCCCTCGAGAAAGCCAGGACAGACTGAACGTTGAGAAACAGTGTCTGGCACGGGACATAGTAAACATTGTAGCATGTGAGGGAGAGGAAAGGATTGAGAGGTATGAAGTTGCCGGGAAATGGAGGGCAAGGATGATGATGGCAGGCTTCACTTCGTGTTCAATCAGTCCTAGCGTGGTTGATTTGATTCGGAAACTCATAAAGCAGTATAGCGATAGATACATGTTGAAGGAGGAAGTGGGTGCACTTCATTTTGGGTGGGAAGACAAGAGTTTGGTTTTTGCTTCAGCATGGAAGTAATAGCTACCATTTCGTTCGAGCATTAGAGTATATAGAATGTTTGTGTAGGTTGCCTTTGCCAATAGTTTTGTGTGATAAAACTGCATACTGATATGTGATCTTATTAGCCGCAATGACTTGCGATTGTTGTGTAAATTTCTTTTCCTGAAGTGATGTCGTAGGTTATCTAACATTTATCCACTTCTCTTTTACTCCATGCTTTGCTTACCTGTCTTCATTTTAATGTTTGCTTAATCAGCTGGCAAATCCCTGGTGTCCTCACGTTCAGATTTCTCCTTGGACATTCTCAGGGTTCTTTGCTTCGAAAATCTCCATATCCCTAAATCTTGCCTTTCTATCAAAATCCGGCACCCTACGCCCACCCTCTACCACCACTGGGACGGAAAGGAGGAGGTGAAATTATACAGATTTAAAGGCAAGTGTGGCTGGGAAACTGCTACACCGTTGGGGTCCAATTTGATTATATATATAAACGACAGGTTTGAGCTCAACATTTTGAAGAGGAAGGAGGACACTAGTGAAAGCTGAGACTATAGCTTGTCAGCTGGTTCTATACCTTGCACGGTTACTCTTTATTCCCCTGCCGGCAAACGTCTTCATAGCAATGGTCCTGTTTTTCTAAGAGAACATTATAAGAATACTGTCCATCTCTGTGTTTTTGTGTTTCTAAAACATCTTTAAAAAAATTTAAATTTTTTTATTTTTTATTTTAAATTAATATATTTTTAAATCATTTTAATACAATAATATCAAAAATAATTTTTAAAAATTAAAAATAAAATATTATTTTGATATATTTTTAAATAAAAAATATTTTAAAAAATAACTACAATCACACTTCATCTAAAAAGACAAAAAAATAACCTGACTGAAGCAGTAGCATCAAACCAAAGCTCATTGAATTCTTCCTTGCATTTTGATAACTAGAAAGGTCTCTCTCTAAATCTTACGAGCTAGATTATACAAGAAATAAATCAATAATTTTACACAATTTCCTTACTCTTCAATGAATGATGACACAACATTAATGCTCACTAACTCTTTTTGGACCAAAATTGTGAAAAGCTTGGTACAATAGTAAACGCCAACAGATTACAGGTCAAAAAACAACGACCCTTCTCTATCTGGCATATCCTCAGTTCTTCACACCCACAAAACATAACGCTACTTCAGCTTGGGCCTGGAGCTCTTCCAAGACCTTGACAATCTTCTCACGAGATAGTGCAGTTTCTTTCTGCTCTGCGAGCATTTTCCTTACCCTTCATCCATGCAAATCAATAGGAGAAAGAACAGTAAAGACAAACGCAACAAATTGAAGATTCAAGATGAAAGGTTGAACAACTAATAAGGTACTGCTTCATCATGTGCCTACACAGATTCATGGGGTTCACATAGATATCGAGTTGTGAAAAAATTTGTATCATCATGTATATACCATAGATGTTTAGAAACAGGCTGTGTCACATACACTTCAAACAAACCAATGAATAATCAAATTAGTGTAGCCTTGAAACAGCTTCTGTTTTCCCTGATGAAAGTACTAGAACAGACATTCCAAGTGAGAAATTAAAGTCAATACAAAGCGAGCTGCGAGAAGGATATTAGACCAAAGCCAATAACTTCAAGTCGCTATTGTAAACATACAAATGTAATATTTAGAAAAGGAATCCCATGATTCCCATCATATGGAAGCCAGAGCTTAATGCAAGAGATGGGTGCTTTACCATGCTCGTTCCATGTCCAAGTTTATACCATCGCAGATCATTAAAAACAAAGAAAGTTGCACTTTGTACGATGTGTTTGAGATAAAATATGTAGAGCAATAACCTATCGGCATGCCCACTCACTAGAATATACTCATCAAACATGTTTGGGAGTTTATGATCATTCTTCGAAGTCCAATAATTGTCATATTCCAACAGAGCCAGATCATGGTTAATAGATTTTTCCTTTGATAAAAAGAGAGCAAAACCATGCTCATCCTAATTACTCTAACCATTTTTTTGGGTGGTGTGGAGGCAGCATAAAAGGAGGGCATTTACTGGATAGGAATAACCTATCCATGTTATCTTTTATAGGAAACAGTATTTGATTAATGCTCCTTGTGTTATGGATTATGTGTCAGTTTTCTCTATGAATGCACCCCCTTTACGCTCTTGTATATAGTTTTTTACTTGCAGAAACTACAAACTTTAAAAGTCTGTCTTTCAAAATACGAGTATTAAATTACTATCAGATGAACTATTATTGCATGGTTGATTTTCAGTTTTCTTTATTCAATATTTAAAGCATGAAAGTGATTCTGATAGCAAACAAAGAAACATGGCATAGTAAATGAAACAAAATGTTCTATAACACGTTAAAAACACATACCTATTCACTATTGCTGTATCTCCATGTCCAGTGCAAATTATGAGCATGGTATTAGTCGGTAGCGTGGAGTAGAGGCAACGAACCCTAGCATCCATCCGAGTAAGAATTTCCTTTAGTTGGGGTGTCATACTGCATTTCATGCCTTTTGTGTTGGTTGACTTCTTTTCACATGTAAGTAATGATATCATCTCTGCAAGTTTTCCATTTAAATTCCCTTCATCCTCTGCTTGTTTCTTGAAATAGGAATTCAACTCTGAAAATTGGGTCCAGACAAAGTGTACTCCATCATTCTTAACCTACAACCACCACTATTCAAATAAGCATACAATCACTGATCAAAGAATAAACAAAAAAATCCAGAGCCAATTCCAAATACACCTACCTCCTTTCTAGCTTTCAAAAGTGCTTCCTCGTCGGAAGACACAGGAAATGAATGGGATGAACCAGATGTGTACCGCTTTACTATGGAAACATCATCAATGAATGAGGAGGTTTTACCAGACTCACTCAAAACTGAAAGGAGCTTTCTCCGCATAAATGATGGGGGAGACCCAAAATCAGGTCCTAACAGAAGAGCCAGAAGAATAGAATATAGATAAGCATCTAGAAATGCATTTATACAGCACAGAACAATGCAGTGAACTACAAAAGCAAACGCTAGTCACAACTTCACTTGCCATTTCTTATCTTTAATAGTGCCAGTTCCATAGTAGCTCTTGCATCTTCAATGCTGTCATGCCCAGCCCCTGACTGCTGTATCTCCTGAGAAAGAAATCTCTTTGAAAGAACTCGAAGAGCAGTTTTATAATTTCCACCCCGGGGATGTTTGTACAATAGTGCAGTATCAATCACCACTTCATGAGAGATCTTTAGAGCTAACAAATCATTCTCCAGGGAATGCCCAACCAGGATGGTCTCTTTGTAAACCAGCTTTAGAAAGACTTCCTGAATACAGGAAGCAACTGTAAAGAAATGAGAAAATGATATCTTAAAAAAGAAATTGATCATTAAATCAACATTGCACTACCAGTTGATACTGCATCAAAATGGGAAAAAAGAGAGTTGATTGGAGTAACAAACCTGAATGTCTTTAAGACTTGTGGTTACCCCATTCAACATCTCATATGTAATCCCACTAAACCTGAAAAATGAAGTGTTAGTAAATTAAAAATACTAGTCAATTTTTCAGGAGAGAGGCAGAGACAGAGACAGGCGAGTTCCAGACACACTCTCCCTAATCCAGGTTGGGGAGAATCATTTCTTCAACAGAATTTCTGACCAAATAAACAAAGGGGATGGGAAAGCATAGTATTTAAAATATCGAATCTGTTGAGAAAAAGGAAAGAAAGCACCAACTGGTAACATACAGAATCTAGAAATTGAAGTTGATCAGCATAATTATAATCATACTGACAAAATTATCATTTACATTTTACAAGTAATTCTAGTTTTTGCGAGTCAATCAGAGGTTCAGACCATAGGGGGTATCCCCACAAACACTGCAAGAAAAAACTCTAAACTCCTTATCACCATCATGAAGAAAGTAAAAGTGAATATCAAAAACCAAAAAGGTTGGGGTTCCATCAGCAGGTTTAACAAACTATTGAAAAAGAATTACCTGGTATTGTAATCAACAATATCATTTGAGGGTTTAACCAATTTATCCAACACCACCTGCAAAAGGCCAATCAAGGTTAAAAAAAATCCATACAACTAATAACTAAATTCACGAGCCCAGCAGCAAAGTACAAGTTATAAGAGATATAATAAAGATTCAATATACCTAGGTATGACCAAAAGGGAATATTTCCTTCTCCCTTTACTTTTTATGAATAGAAGGGCAGTGTATTTCAAAGCAATACATAAATAAATAAATAAACCATTCTTGCATGATTTCAGAGCCCATGAATTTCAACAGTTATTTTAAACCATTCCAGTAGTCATTTGCAGAGAATGGGATAAGAAACTGAACTGCTTAGCCAACTCATGTTGGCATGCAGCTTGCATTTCCCCATGCATGTTGGACTCTGACAACTACCATAATGGTAAAATAACACTACATGCAAGAGGTAATGAAAAGAACAGTACAGACTATAGACATCTGATGAACCAACTAGAAGATGAATCAAGGTTTTCTGATAAATCAAATAATAGTTAGAAAAGAGTTGTACGATATAAAAATAAATACTTGATATGGAAATGCCAAAAAAAATTATCATCTTAAGAATTTAATTTATGTTAAGCAACCCAAGCACACTGGTATACACACAAATGGCAAATAATTACCTTTCAGTACAAATTCTACTGCAGTTACCACTACCAACAAAAAATGCCTTTCCAAGACAGCAAACAAACAAAAAATTGTAAGGCATACCTGTCCTTCAATATCCACCAGGGTCACTCTTGTTAGCTCAAAACCCTCGTTTGTGATACACTATCAAAAGAGAACAAAAGAAAACAGGAGAGACCAAGTCAATACGAGTGCATCATAAACTATCTGCTAAACCCTGTGCCATTATGATCTAAATAGTACAAACATAGCACCTGAGACAATTCCATCCATTGAATTGACACACATTCCTTCCTGTCACCATTTTATTAGTTAACAATCATTTTTAGCTGCTGTTTAAGTAGACATGCACATGAATTTAAAGAAACAACTTTGAACATATAGACAACATTGCTTTCTAAATTTGAATTTAGATGCTGCATTGCCAAAGGTGGTGCCACTTCCACCCATAAAGGTCATTCTGTTTGTGTATGTGAAGAAAAAGAGACTGTTTGACACATCTTTGGTAGCTTATTTTTCATTTATTTATTTCAATGTTGGACTTCCCTAATATAACTATATAGGAACATGCCTATGATAACCAAAGATTTTATGGGCAAAACCCAGACTGAAATTTTCATGATATCGTCTCTCCCACAGTACTCATTTGGCTTCTAATTGCCCTTTCCTTTTTCTTTTTGTAAGACAAATAAAACCAAGAGTAGCCTTTGAGTAAATATAAAAGAGGGGGGGGGGGGAAGGCAACTGTTGAAATGGTAGCAAAAGTGGAAGCATGACGACGACATTATAGCATAACAGTTAACACTCCAAAACAATATTCCCTGCCCAAAAAGTATCACAGATGGCCCTAAATTTCCCATGGAAAAATAAGTTTACTTAAAGCTCAAATTGACTCTAATAAGTACAACTGTCTTTAAGTAGGAAACTGACACTATATCACTGAATTCTTTCAAGCCACAAACTTTTATACCAACTTAAACTCATTGAAGATTCACAATTCTTATTCTTATGCTTGAAAACATGATGTAAGCTTCAAAGCATGACAGACATCTTACCATTTCACAGTCAAGTGCCAGTATATCATAGGGACCAGAACCTGAAGGTGCAGAAACCGTAGAAACAAAACCTACACAATGAAATTCACAAAAAAAGTCATGGAATAACAGAAAGATTGGTGAAATGAAGCTGAAAAGATCATGAAAAAAAAAACAACAACAACAACAATACAAGTGATCCATGTTACCTGGTTGATTGATGCAATATCCATTGTCTTCCAATTCTTTAGCTGTAAGTGTATAATATGATAGTGGGAAAGGTAAATCTTTCATGAGTCCTGCCGATGATATATTTCCCAAGCTAGAATTGTTTCTTTCTGCATAAAGATAATTGTTAGTTGCCTTGACATAGAATGGAAAATGATAACAGGACTATCAAGTTTACAATTAAAGGAAAATTTCACGTTGCATACACCATCTATAAATTCATTGTTCACATAGAAACTGATGGAGAGCTAATAGAGGCTTGAACACCCTTTTTTTTTTTTACATAGGTTAAGTATTATCAATATTCTATTGATAATGAGGTAGGGTTTAGTGTTTTCCAAAGGGGCTCAGGCATTCTCTTAAGCTCTACAGGCAAGGCGAGGTGAGGCCGCAACGCTCAGGAAATGAATTTCAATGAAGCACTGCCTAGGCCAAGCACTTGGTAAGTGGGTACCAGGCATTAAAGCCAATGTCTGCTTGAAATACATCTTTTCACAAGCAATTCATTGACAAAAGAAATATTTCAAAAAAAAATCAAAATCAATTATACTTAATTCTAAGAAATAGAAAATAATTAGCGTTCTTGAAGATAACAAACAGATCAAAGGGTAAGATTGAAGATTAGGGCTTGTAGGGACTTACAATTTGTGGGTTGAGGAAGAAAGAGCACAAATATGTGATGAAGAGATTAAAGATGGAAGAAGAAAGAGAGGTAAAAAAAACAGAGAGAAACAAACCACAAAGTAAGAGAAAGGAAGGTTTTTTATTTTATTTATCTACGTATTTATTTGAGAGGGAGGGAGAGCGAGGCCTTCATTTAAATATTATCATTTTCCACTTCATGCCCTTGGATTCTGCTTCATTTGCCCACTCTCTCCTGGTTTAGGTGTCCTGATGTGGCATTGTAGATGATCGTCGAGTGGACCAGTTTGAAATCTCATTATTGAGAGAGATTTGGTTCTCTTTGGATGGTAGATTTTGTGTCCATGTGGAGTAGATCCCATAATTACTTGTTTTAAATCAACAGCTAATACTAGGTTTTAAGGTAAACCTCGGTTTAATCCCTAAAATTACCTCGTTCTCAATTGAGTCATTAGCATTTTATTGATTTCTCTTCAAATAAAGTTTATTGTACATTGCATTTTATATTTTCTTTTGATTTTCTAATGATCTAATCTTAATTGGGAAGATAAATAAATAAATAAATAAATATATAGCATATCCTTGGTTCATTCAAGCGTGTGTCTAGGCACCTTTCGCCTTTGACAACAAAGTTGGTTTATAAGTTGAGCTGAATGGTATAGATTCATACAGTTGACCCTAACTAATTTGGGATTGAAACTTAGTTGTTTTTGCAAGAAATATCAATATTCAAAAGCACAAGTAGACAACCAAATTATTGAAGATTATCGAATGCCTGATCTGATCATGAATAAGAAATTCAACTGACATAGCATAAAACATAAAATATCAGGTAGAAGGAATTGGGTTAATGGATCAAAAACCTTGTTCAGAAGTCAGGACAGATTTCCTTGAAACTGAATCAACTTCATTTCTCTTTCTTTTCATCTTGCATGTTAGAAGCGCATCTACTGTCTGCATTCCATCGGAAACACAGCTAGCATGGAAGAAAAAATAAAAGCCATCAGGTAGCTACACCAGAGCACAGTAACTAAGTAGTCTATCCACCAAAAAGAAAATCCAAGAAGAACAGTAACTAAGGAAAGAACAATCATCACCAACCTAAGAGATAAAAGTGGCATTGGGTTCCCACAGCACTCTTTAAAGCCGGCAAGCAACTTAGACTGTGATATGTATAAAGCTGCATCCAGGCCAGGTACATAAAGCATAACCACTTTTGGAATCAGAGGTTTGTTCTGCAAAATGCAAATGTCATTTCCGTGATACAGAATTCAATATGGATTCAAGGGAAGGGTATAATATCAGGCTCCGAAATGCAGTCCTTTGAAATATATCAGGATAAGGCAAAGAAAGGGAACTCCACACAGTGTTCAGTCCCAAAGATAACACACAGCATGAAAATCTACAGTGTAAGCTAAAGGTTCTCTACGCAGACAACAAACTAGAATCCAGGACATAAATTATAAAGATTAAAGAGAAGCAGCATCCCACGCTTTTCTATGAAGCAGATGGAGTAAGCCACCCAACACAACTAAAACACACTCAAAAGAGCTGAAACTCCTTTTTAGTTTCACCAAGAGACTCCAGTTACCAATATACTAACTGAGCTTGGTTTTTTATTCTTTTTTTTTATTATTTCCTTTCTTAAAAAATAAATTGCAAAAGGGAGGGCATTTTCTCTACCTTGATAAACACCCAAGATGGCATGAATCCTTCAGAAAGCACCCAAGTTACAAGTCCTTGAACGTCCTGCATCAAAATAAAAACTCAATTCACAACAGTTTCTAAACTTCTTTTCCAAAATTTAGGAAATACATTAAAAATGGGACCTACTTGCAGATTCAAAGTTGAGTTCGTTTCTGGCGGCGTCTTGTAAACAACTTCCGCTCTGGCCTGCAAACATAATAATAAAATCCAATCAACACAACATTCGGTACAACACTGTCCCAGTTTAGAAGCAATGTGAAAAAACAAGCATACTATATGCAGATCATTTTAAGCCCCTATGTTAGTTAGGGTTTCATACTGTTGCACAAAACACAAGGATTTCACTCATGCTTGATCCGTGATTACTACGTTGGTTTTAGGCAGCTTAACTCCATAAACAGAACCTCAATTAATAAGATAACCATTTGGAGATTTATTTAGCTACTAATCCAAAAAATGAGCTTCAAACTTCTCTCAGTTTCAGTATAGACTATAATTAAGAAAAAAATGACTCACACACAACAAATAACTAGTAGTAGCAATTAGAAGGAATAATAATAACAACAAAAATAATAATAATAATTACCACCACCACCACCATCATCCTGATTTTATATATAGACTAAACAAAGCTACAGATAGAAGTAAATAAATAAGTAATCGAAAAGAGAAATAAGCAAGCACAAGAATATGTAAAATTAATAAAAGAAAAATAGAGAAAGTGATAATACATCTGGTCCATAGATATCGTAAAATTTGTTCCCCTTGCTGCTGCCGCTGCTGCTGCAATCGCTCGTTTTTTCCTCCATAACCCCACTTTTACGCTCAGTGGAATCTCCCATTTTCTTTCTGTTCTGTTTCTCTCTCTTCTTCCAAAAGCAAAAACACAACAATTGCAGAACAGAACGTACGTTGCCACAGACGTAGGAAAACCCTTGCACAAATTTGGGTTTATTGTTATGTTTACATTAGGTTGGGCTTGGGCCACCTTTTTTAAGCGCTTATATTGGGCGGGCCTCCCAAATAAAAGAAAAGGGATGGAGGTCTCCTGGTCTAACAGTTAAAGTGTAAAACAGCAAAGAAACACACACACACACATAAAAATCGAGAAGGTAGCAGACAGAATCCAGAGGCAGAGAGCGAGAAGTAGAGATGTCGGTGAAGTTGCAGCAGCCGGTAGGGCAAAAACGGCTGACGAACGTAGCAGTGGTCCGATTAAAGAAGCATGGTATGCGTTTCGAGATTGCTTGTTACAAGAACAAGGTCCTCTCCTGGCGCTCTGGCGTGTGAGTGTCTTCTTCTTCCTTTTCCTCTCCTTCATTTCAAATCTATTATTATTGCTATTTGTAATACATAGTATGTTTATTTTTAGAATGAAAAGGTAATACTACTGTCTATCTATTTTTGGCAAAACAAAACAGAGAGAAAGATTTGGATGAAGTGCTGCAGTCCCACCACACAGTTTATTCAAATGTTTCCAAAGGAATTCTTGCAAAATCTTTAGATTTGAATAAAGCTTTTGGACATGATGATCAGACCAGAATTTGCCTTGAGGTAAAACATGAAGGAATTGTAGCTGGCAAATTTTTCTAATTTATGATTGGAAATGAATTAATCGGCTGCCCACGGTTGTTTTATTATGCTTGTTATTAGATATTGGAGAAAGGGGAGCTTCAAGTGGCCGGGAAAGAGAGGGAATCTCAGTTGTCTAGTCAGTTTCGGGATATCGCAACTATTGTTATGCAGAAAACTATTAATCCCGAAACCCAACGTCCTTACACTATCAGTATGATTGAGAGATTGATGCATGAAACTCACTTTGCTGTTGAACCGCATAACAGCTCTAAGAAGCAGGTGATATGGTGGCTTTTTAACTGTTAAAAAAATACTGTGATGTTTGTTGGATTTGGTATAGCATGTGTAATCTTCTTGCTACTTTTGTATTTTGCTCAGGCGCTAGATGTTATTCGTGAGCTTCAAAAGCATTTTCCAATCAAGCGATCTCCAATGAGACTTGGGCTTACTGTTAGTGGCCAGAATTTTTCTACTCTATTGGAAAAGCTTGCTGCCTGGGACGCTAATGTTGTTTCGAAAGATGAATCTGGAAGTCGTCAATCTATTGTAAGCTTCACTCATTCCTTGGTAGTGTGAAATTTTCATCTACATGTTACCTCTCCCTGGGTTAACTTTTCTTCTCTCTTTTTTTTCCGTGGCAGCTTTTATAATGTGTTGGCAACAAATGGTTTAGTGGCTTTGTTTCTTGCATTCGTTTTTCATAAAAGTGCTGGTTTCATGTGTCACCAGTGGACTAGTATACACTAGAACATGTGAAATAAGTTAGGGACCAAGCTTTCAAGGCTGTAATCTATTTCTAAAATTCTACTTAGGCTAGTTGTTGTTGATCATAGCTCACTGAAGTGGAGGAAAGCTACAGGAAGTTTCATAAACCCATTGCATTACTAGGTGGTTGACAACCATTGTGTGTCCCGGGTGTCATCCCTGCAATGGCAACATTACCTACCTATGAAAACAAGTACAACTAGAGTAATGTCGTAAATTTACGAACTCATCTTTTCAAGTTAACAGGTTTAGCTGGATTTTTCTAATGTCATGGCTGCCTCTGAGAATACCCAACAAAACCAGACAGTTACATTTCTCTCATAAATGTCATATTTGTGACAAAAGAAGAAGAAGAGAGGAGAATCACCATGTCAAGAGGTCCACCTAAGAAAATCGTATCGGAACACTACTAGAAGAGAAGAGAATCAATGCATTCCCCCCCCCCAAAAAAAAAAAAAAAAAGTTCCAATATGATTCTTAGGTGGACCTCTTGACATAGTGATTCTCTTCTTCTTTTATTTTTTTGTCTATTCTTAAGTGTTAAGTATCTTCTCAAGTGTTTGTTGAAATCTGCACATGTTTTGGGTATGAGTTTTTATTGAATTTTCTGCAGATTTGTGAAATGGACCCAGGTTTCTTCAGGGACTGCGATGCCTTGGTGAGGAATCTACAGGGCAGGCTGGAAATTCTTGCGGTGTCTGTTCATTTTGAGGAGGACACCCATGTAGATGACTATGATGACTATGAAGATGTGCCCTCAGCCCTACCCAAGGAATCTACTGATTCTGCTGTACAACTGAGTGAGAAAATCCAAAAGCAGACTCTCTCTGATGAAAAGAAAGCTGGGGCGGAGGTAAAGCAAAACAAGTGCAGCACGTGCAATGTGTTTGTTGGGGATGCAAAGCAGTTCAGGGATCACTTCAAGAGCGACTGGCACAAACATAATTTGAAGCGCAAGACCAAGCAGCTGCCTCCTCTTACTTCAGAAGAGTGTTTGGGTGACATGGACATGAATGACTCGAACACGGATATAAAAGAATACTCGTTTTGAGATTGGACCGATCATTATATGATTGTTGTCCGTATGTAGTTTTGCATTAGCATTTTGCATATTTTTGGGGCCATCTTCAATGAATCTCACTTGAGTTGGATTTTACAAGTTAATAATGAGGATTTTTGCCCCCCAAAAAAAAGATTTAAGAATGCGTAATCTTTGTTGAGTGGTGCAGATTCCTGTGTTTTGTGGGACCGTAATTCAGTTTGCTGACCAGCAGATTTCTCACTGGTTCTTCGTTGCTCTATGTGTGGATTGAACCTCTTGAATCGTGAAGATGTGAACCACTTTGGTTTTGCCTGAAAATACCTTAGGTGGTATGTGCAGAAAGACCAGAGTAAGTTTTGCCTCTTTTAATTCTTATAGAAGTTCTAATATGGAAATGACACCATGGTTCTTTGCATAACAGACTTATTTGAAGGAATGACAGGAATATGTGGCTTAGGTGGCACCGCATCAAGAGAGATGCAAGCATGGTATCGAGGCTTATTTATCTAGCAATTCCACAGGCTGACGAACTGGCTCTTTATATGCCCAATTTATGGGTCGCAGTTTGAGCCTGTTAATAAATCTGTTCGGTACACATTGCTTGGGGTGTTTCCGGATCTTAGAACTTGGATCTTATGATCTCTTAAGCTATCTTGAAAACACTAACCATAAGGCACACGCCACGCCACGGCTTTACAAATCTTTTTTTTAAAAAAAAAAAAAATCAAGGTAAAAAAAAAAAAAAATTAAAAATAAAAAAAAAAAAAAAAAACTCAGAAGGATGAAATTGTTAAAAATAAAATTAAGTTTACAAATCATTTTAAATAAAATAAATAATAATCAAAAGAATATAGATTAAATATGATAGAAAAAATTCATAAGAAATGAAATCGAAAAATATTTGACACAAAAATTAAAGTTCAAAACAGATAAACAACACGTGTTGTCCAGACATGGAGAGGCAACCGAGATTATTTGGTTGTCTTCCCCACAAGCAAGTTTTCAATCACCAAACAACGTTGTACACGCTGTTTAAAATCTACTGTAATTATTCACGCGTAATTATTCACGCGCCCCCCATCTTTTTTTCAATAATTTTCTTTTTAGCCAATGATCTTATCACCCCTACACTCAAGTAAAAGGGTTTTTTTTTTTTTTAATTGTAAGAGAAATGAAGTACTTACACTGAAACTCCAAAAAAAACCCTAAGTGTTGTTTTTTTTTTTTAGCCATTGTTAAAGTAGCCATTATATTGTTCTTAAAAAATAGAAAAAGATAAATTTAACCTAATTAATTTGATAACAATTAATGAATCCAAAAATAATAATAACACCCTTGTTAACTAGGCCAGGGATTTTTAGAATGAGAGGCAAAATGATAAAATTAAATTGTTTCAATCGACGCCGTTTTGTCTTGGTGAATACACTGAGATATTTTCTTAAATGTGAGCTGCAATACTTCCATCACTTGCTTCCGCCATATGACACACGTGTGATTGTCCTTGTCTCCTTGGTGATCATCATGCCAAAGCAGAGGAATTGGTTTTCACCGTGGATAAAACCCATATTGTTCTGCAACACCGAACGGATCATTATACTATAGTACCCAAAAGCTAGAGAATATTTATTTTATTTATATCCACACATGTATTTACAGGAAAGTCTTTGATTCTCCGTCCTGTGGTACATTTTCTAAGCATCAACTTCTGTTGTGTATTATTTATAGGTAAAAAAATTAGATATTTATAAATTATTTATTATATTTTAGATATTGAATGAGTATTTATTTTCTAATATTATTTATTAATTAATAAAAATAAAATAGTTAATATATATATGTGTGTGCGCGTGTGTTTTATGTTAATATTAAGATATGTATATGTTATATTATATTAAAAAAAAATTCTGAATATTTTGGGTGAGATTTGAGCAAATATCAAGTGGAAAAAAATACATAATTTAGAATTTATATGTTAAGATGAAATTTTCCTCTTGCTTCTTTATGGGGAATATGGTTATGATTGTGGTTGTTTTTTTTAAAATATTTTTTATTTGAAAATGTATCAAAATAATAATTTTTTTTTTATTTTTTAACACATCAAACTAATTTAAAAACATTAAAAAAATATTAATTTAAAATAAAAAAAATTCAAAATTTTTAAAAAATATTTTTAAAATATAAAAACAAATTGTCCGCTTGAAAGGCCAGAATGGGTAGGAAGACTTCACCATATTCCCGCCCCATCCATTCAAGTCAGGTATATGGAGTGCAAAAACAAGAGCTTTTGTATTCATGTTCGCTGGCATCCTTCAAACGCTTATTGGTTTTATTCTCCGAGGACTAACAAAAGCATCTGGCCAGATAAATATATGCTCCCCGTTTTCTGTCTAAGGAACCTCAGACCAAATTCCTGCTAGCTCAGGTGCAGATACCACATACCAGCATAAAAAAATGGCAGCTTCCATGAAAACTGAGCTTGAACTCAGTGCTTTGGGCATTGATATGACTGCATCCTTTGCAGGCTGCAGAAAAAACTAACAATATTTTGAATTCCTGGAATTATCTACTATTACTGTTAAAAAGAAGATAGGCGCTTTTGGGGTGCTGGGTGCATGTTACCTTGAGATCTTTCAAGCTCTTGAAGCTGTAAGATCATGCTTCATCCCGTGAACTCCACATCGGAAAACTTGTTTTTTATAGGAATGATATATGAAGCTGCCCGTCAGGGAAAGACAACAAATCTATGAGAACAAGAGAATGCATCCATCGGATTTTTATTATTATTATTATTTGTTTGCGTGTGTGATCTTTTTCAGTTTCTTTTTGGAATATGAACTTAGTTTATACGAAATATTCTAGCATGGAGGCCCTGAACGCAAATGAAAAGGAATTCTGCAAGGGCAATGATATCTAAGCATAGATAATACTACCGGAAGTTATCTTCCATGTTAGGTGAATAAAGGCTTCGTCCACAAAATCGGCACTAGCAGTTTTTCTCGTGTCTTTGGTTTCGGATAAAAGGGTGAGGTAACAGCTGTGCAGCTGTGGGCCGTACAGATGGATCCCTCTGCAGGCGTAGTCTTACAAAACTCCGTGCATCTTCTGATCGGTAACTGGGGATTTCGGGATAATCTTTGCTGTTTGAAATCTTAAATATTGCAGCTACCTAATGAAGAACGAGAAGATAATAAGATTGGGTCCTAAACTCTTGGCTCAAGGCTAGGGCGAAGTGATGCAGGCAGGAGTTAAATACGGTAAAAAGTAAAAAAAAAAATACATAAAAATTTTAGTCAGAGAAAAAGGTTATAGATATTAACCTAAGTTCACGGGTATTATTTTTTTAGAATAACAATCTTCTAGTCCCCCTTTTTTAGAAGGTTTACGATTAGAACCTTAAATAGATTAAAAACCCTGCATACCTCAACTAAAAAACAAAATAAAAATCTAAAATTACAAAAGAAAGAAATATGAAATCCAAAATTAACAAGAAAAATCATAAAAAAAATACCAAAATCAAGGTCCCGATATGAAATTTTTAAAATCTAAAGATTCAATGGTTGGAATAAAAATTTCATAATTACTCTAAGAAAAGAAGCTTCCAGAAAATTATGTAAAAATTTTAGCACGATCCAATAATCGGATCAAAAATTATAATTATTTTGAGTCGTTATTTTGATTTAGCACAACCAAACCTCTTAAGCTTAAATATGTTCTACTAGTCCATAAATACATTTAATAGACCCTTCACGTAATCTGTCTAGAACATATCTTCATCTAGTTGTGACAAACAAAACCTTAAATAGGTCAAAAGCCTTATCTTAACTAGGAAACATAATAAAAAATCCAAAATTACAAAGGAAAGAAGTAAATTTGAAATCCAAAATAAAAAAACTATGCCAAAATTAGGGCCCGAGATGAGATTTTTAAAATCTAAAGACTCGATAATCGAAATAACGATTCCATAACTACTCTAAGAAAAATCAGCCTTCAAAAACTTCATGTAAAAATTTGAATACACGATCCAACAATCAGATCAAAAGTTATGGTCATTTTAAGTTGTTATTCTAATTTGGCACAACAAAACCTCTTAAACCTAAATCTATCTTGCTAGTCCATAAATACATTTGATAGGCCCTCCACGTAATCTATCTAGAACAGAATCATTATATAGTTGTGGCAGATAAAACCTTAAATAGGTCAGAAACCCTACCTCGATAGGAAACAAAATAAAAATCCTAAAATTAACAAGAAAAATAAAAAAAAAAAATTGCCAAAATCAAGGTTCCAATATGAGAATTTTTAAAATCTAAAGATCAAACAATCGACATAATGATTCCATAACTACTCTAAGAAAAATAACCTCTAAAAACTTATGTAAAAATTTAAGTACGATCCAACGATCGGATCAAATGTTATGGTCATTTTGAGTCATTAAATAGATTTGGCACAACCAAACCTTTTAAGCCTAAATCTGTCTTACTAGTCCATAAATATATTTGATAGACCCTCCACGTAATCTATCTAGAACATATCATCATCTAGTTGCGGTAGATAAAACCTTAAAATAGGTCAAAAACCCTACCTAAACTAGAAAACAAAATAAAAATCCAAAATTAAAAAGAAAAGAAACATGATTCAACGATCGAATAAAAAATTATGGTTATTTTGAGTTATTATTTTGATTTAGCACTATGAATTTAAATTTATCATATTAATTCATAAATACATTTGATAAATTTTGTTATCTGCAACACAACTCCATCAAGAAGTATTGGACTTGTATACAATATCATACCCCCTCGAACCAGGTCCATGGAGGTTTAGAAGTTGCCATCTCAAGAACTGTGCAGCCTAAGCTCGAGGTAATGGAACCTTCTGCTCTCATGTTAACAATCTCTGTACTGCATCTGCACCACTTATAGGATCACTAGCTCGCTACAACTTTTGTTGCTGACAGCCTTTTATATTCTTGCAATAGAGTAGTCAAACATCACCAAGCTTTTCTTTCTTCATAAATCAAAATCGGAGCTTTACTCCGGGAAATAATTCATGTTGCAAAATTGACACATCATGCTGTTAGCAACTTACAAGAGGAGCGCGTTTCTTTTAATTATTTGAGACAAAACCATTGAATTTTCTTTGTGATGCAATTTTTTTTAGAAGAAAATTAATAAATATATGATAGGCAAGACACAATCCAGTAATTCATATTTTTTAAATTTTAACATGATGATACTTATCAAAATAATTTTTTTCATATTTTATAAATACACTTTAAAAGAGAAATGTGTTTTATGAAAATCTTCAATTATCTCACAACTAGAGCATTTATCATGCTATGTTGAGGGTTAAATTAATTTTTAAAAAAAATATTTATGCATTGTCAACATATTTTCAAAAAGAAAAAATAAATAAATTATATACAGATTAACCTAATATAATATGATTAACTAAGCAAGTTTAAAAACAACTTGAATACTCATAAAAAAAATAAAAATAAAGCTTTAAGATAACAATATATTATATCGATTTAAGTCAATCTAAATCAACATATAAAATTTATAAATCAGTTCATAAGATTGTAATAATATCGTAAAAACAAATTAAAAAAATATATTAAGTTCAATTCTCAATCAATTTAATATTATCGTTATTTATTAAAATTAAATAAAATCTCAATCGATTAACATGTCTTTTTAAGCTGGTAATTTTGATATTAGCACAAACTTCTAATGAAATTGAAAAGAGATGCCAACTATATATATGTATACATATAAACTCAAATATGAAAGATCCAATTGTCTTTTTGAAAATCAAAGAGCTCAGTGCGATTGAATCCTTGAAAAACAGACCTCTAAAAACGTATTAAGAAGCTTAATCCTTGATGTTAATGTTTAGTCCCATCTCTCAAGGCAGCAGAAGCATTATCGTGCTTTGTGGTTTGGTAATTTTAGGTCGAAAATGGTTTTGGGTTTTTAGCAATAAGGAATAGTCATGAAATTTTTAGAATTTGTTTATCTAAACAATGCTCCTGAGCTTGTATAGGCAGGCAATGAGGATTCTCTATAATGTTTCTCGTAGATATTGGATCTTTTAGATTTTTCCCTTGTGAGTACGCTTGATAAAAATGTCATCCACATGAACACCAAACCCTTTACCACCTCACGATTTTGTCAGTTTATCTATCCTCGCTGAAAAGTTAGAGATCAGCAATTAAAGGGAAATTAAAGAGTTAAAAATCGAAAATAAAATAAAGATCTTGTAAGAACTCTTGCCCGAGAGACCAAAGCCACTACTTCTTTTTCATGATCCTCTCGTAACTCCATAACTTGAAATATATCATCACCCCAGAGTGAGAGAAGGAAGGAATGGCTATGAAGAATTGTTTCCAAGTTAGTTCAGTGAGTACTACCACCAGAGCTGGTGTTTGCCATCCATTTGCTCCTGTGGAAAAGCTTCAATTGCCAACCTGCAAAGGACTCAACACATCCAATTTATCGTTGTCTTCACCTTCTTCGTCCTTTCCTCGCCCACTGAGAAGCAGGTGCCAAAAATCCCGCGTTGTCTGCAAAGCTCGTGAAGCTGTAGATGCAGGTTTGCCAGATTCTATCTTAACATCTTTTTATGCATCTCTTGTTTACTAGAACATCATGGGGAGAACTATACATGGAGCGATAGATGCTAATCCCTTTTTAGCAACTGAGTCGCGTGCTTATTGAAGGAAGTGAACAAAAATTGAGTTAAAATTAGGTTGTCCTTGGCCGTGAATCTCCTTATGCAATTGCTAGTGACAGTGTTTCATGGAAGGGTAATAATCTTCAATAAATCCAACAGAATTCTCTCTATTTTTTCACGAGGATGAATATTCTTGAAATTTGATCCATGCAAATGTTTGAAATGTGCAGTTCAAGTAGCGACAGATGCAAGCTGGGATACTGTGATTGGAAGCGACACCCCTGTTCTTGTGGAGTTTTGGGCGCCATGGTGCGGACCTTGTAAGATGATAGCACCGGTAGTCGAGGAGTTGGCAAAAGAATATGCAGGAAAGATAGCTTGTTACAAAGTCAACACTGATGACTGCCCTAATATTGCCACAAAGTATGGAATAAGAAGCATTCCGACAGTGCTGTTTTTCAAGCAAGGAGAGAAGAAAGAAAGTGTTATTGGAGCAGTGCCCAAGACCACCTTGTCTAATTCCATAGACAAGTATATAGATGCTTGAAAACAACAAACTATGTGGAGCTATGATGGAGCTACAAGCGCATAGCAATTCAAACTTTCTTGCATGGCGTAAATGTAACTATGAACTCAGTTCTTGTTCAAATTGATAATGCAATATGCATCACTCTTTCTTCACTTTATGAATTGTCTTCCCTTCTTCATCTGTAACTGTACAGAAACCCATTGAAGCGTATCAAGCAGCGCACTGAAAGGTCCATTATTTAATTTGCAATTCATCTGGATTGCAGCATGTTCTTCATCTTGATTTGCCACAGTTCCTCATCGTGCTTTTAAGTGAAATGTCACCGTTATAGCAATTCGATTAATCAATGCTAGGCACGATAATAGAAAAACTAGTTGCCAGTTGGCAAGATCCGATGACAGACAAGACCGAACACTTGACCAGCTTCCCTGCCTCGCCGCTTGTTTTCAGCCAAGCGGTTTTAAGGCATCACTAGAAGCCCCCCGAACTCATCGTGCTTCGCCATTCTTGTGGTTTCAAAATCCGGGAAAACAGAATTCGATGGCTCAAAATTGAAATGGTGAAAATTCTTTGTAGCTATAATTAATCCATCACTACTCGGCATTATTTCTTGAATTATGAGACTGGAAAATGGGCATGATACACATGGAAAGAGCTCAACAAGAAAGCTATTCCTTCCCCGAATCCTCATTCCAGGACTGTTAGAAAAGAGGTTGTATAGAATCATAATTAGGAAAACAATTAAAGTAAATGAGGCAACTCGAAGAGGATTTAATATTTCATTGATAAAACACTATGCTATATGTTTACTTTTCCTCGAAAATTTAGTACAAAGTGGGAAGCAAGCCCTCAAGCCATTCCTTCGTGTAATGCCATCTTTTTATGAAATTCTGCCCACACTCGTGCTGCACAAGCAGCTGTTGAGACATCAGTATAATTAACAGAACCTTCAAGGGGATGGTTTCCAATCAAACTGAAGATTACTAAACCCATTAGCTGCTCCTAGCCCACTAGGCAGCTGGTTCCCCAAATCATGTTGATGATTCATGCTCTGGTCTCGTACCATCGATGGCATACCCATCCGACCATTCATTATAGAGTTATTACCCATTGCAGCTCTGATTCCATTGACCACTGTAGACTGCACAAGTCCACCCATGGTGCCATATCCAGCACCCCCTATTCCAGAACTATTGACTGTCCCATTTCCCACCAGGCCATTTCCTCCATTGAGAACCGTATTGTTACCTGTTGGCAAAATCCCATTAACATTTTTCACGTCATTCACCAAAGAACCAACCATTCCACCAGTGCCATTAAGTTGGTTGGACAACATGATTTCATGTAAGAGTTTCTGGACAGAGCTTTGAGAATCACCATGGTCAGCCTCACCAGAAAGAGCTGGCTGTTGCAAGGGAATGTTAGCCGGTGAATTTGTGGAACTAATATGATTGGAAGCTGTCAAGGCACTATGAGATGTTTGTGGAGGATTATTTGATGATGAGGGTGTTGGTGACTGGAAAGGAGAAGGATTAGGTTGTGCCTGTGGAATCGTACCAGAGGAACCAGGAGATGGAATCTGAACAGAGTTTCCTCCATAGGGACTGCTTGCATTATTCATAGAATTTTGTTGTCTTGAATTCATTGAGTTTTGGTGGAGAAGCCCCACAATAGTGCTGGCAGAGGTGGTTGTAGATGCTGTGGTGAGTGAGTTATTTACACTAGCCATACCATTGCTAGCAGTGATTTGCATTGTGACCTGGGCTGAACTTCGATCACTATTTGAGTTTTGGGGTATTGTTTGCAGTTGCTGCTGCTGTACCTCAGGCTGTGGAGCTTGACTATGGAACCCAGATGAAGAACCTGTCCTCCGAGGGAACTTGGCCAAACTCTCTGAAACAAAATAAGTACATAAATAATTCAGTGCCCAACGTGACAACAAAGGACAAATATGGTATGATGGTGATAAGAATGATTATCACAGCAGCGTCACCATGGACATGAATTTTTGCAGGCAACATTCATGGGGACACCTTCAAAAAATTACATACATAAAAGTAAAAACAATAAATTAGTAGCCCAAGTAAGAACTTGTCAAACATACCCATTGGTCCCGTTCCTGTTTCTCGGCTATAATCAATCAAGTCTTTCATACTATTTACCACTTCTGATATCTGCAATGATATGGAACAAATTATTATGAAAGAAAAAAATTAATCAGACTGCAGATAAATTCAGCAACCTCATGAAACATCCTTGAAATCACCATTATCCATTTGACATTCTTACAGTTAAAAATCTTTTCAGGTGCCATATCCAGACTTTAAGGAATCATATGGTAAATGTTGAGAAAATAATTAAGATCATTTTCAGCTGTTTGTGACAGATTTGTTAAAGCATGGGATAAGAAGGTAGAAGCCATCCAACTTCAACCAGCCAGCATTCATTACATCATCAAAAATTTACAACCCCAAATCATCACAAAAGTTGTTCGTTGCAATCAAGCCAGTAGTTCAGACTTAAAGATATTTACAAGCCACAATTTCAAACAACCATGGTATATAAGGAAATTTATAATTACAGTGGCAAATCAATGCCACAATATATTATAGAGATATTAATTAATCTATAATGAACAGAGGATATTAATTACTATAATGAATAGAGGATGAGGCAATACAATGTAAGCTGGGGTAAAAAGAAAACATTTGCAGAGGCTAGCTAGAAGCATACAGAAATCATGATATTCCAGTACAAAATCACTCTTAAACCGTTGTATCTAATGAAATTGAGTAAAGTATAATGAAAGTTGTTGAAAAAGTAAAGCATCTGCCAAATCTTGTAGGAAAGTGAGCTATCCATGTTCGTCATGTAATATGTCCTCAAGTACAATCATACTAAAAATAACAGACAAATTAACACCTGAAAGATCTAGTTGAGAAAGTTGAGCAAAGATTCATGAGAAACCATATTATGGAAGGCAATTCTGTCTAGGCATGACTACTAGGTACAAATTCATTGCAATGAGCAAAAGGACAACATAGGAGAGCACATATGCATCAAATACTTGGGGAAAAAATCCAAATCTAAACGGCAAATGAGAATGAAGAACAAAATAAGAACGCTTTCCTCTAGAAAAAAACAAAGTGAAAATGAACGAGTAAAGCTCAAATCAAAGACACTACAATATTTCAAACCAAAAGGATCTTCTCTTCAAAATTTTAAGAGACCCCCAGACATGCATCCTGTCATGGAACTTATTGTAGAAAATGCACGCTACTCATGACATTTAACACTAAGCAACCACCAAGGATATTCATGAGCTGCAATGACCCTAAAAGTATTTAGGAAATCACCTGAAGGCACCGTACATATCTCTTTGTATATCCTAGATCGTTTACTAATGGCACTTCCAAGGCTTTTGCCAGTTGTCGAGCAGATGCAACAAACCTAAAGAAGGATAACTCATCAATTAACAAATAGAAGGCATAGACAGCACCATACATGTCTTACAAAAATGACAATGCCCATTGCTTTCATGTACAACAGTTCATAAATGAATGGATGCAGAACTCATAAAAACACAAATTTCAGCAGATGTAGAGAAAATAAGTCTACAGATATGAAACAAATGGTCAACCACAAAGGATGAATGGGAAGGTGCATAATTTTTCTCACTTTGTGATAAATGTAAATTTTATCCTTTGCATGTCATAAATCTAAGTAAATGCAAACTCAATCAAGACATAACTAGAAACATCCCTCCAACCATCTCTTAAATCATGTAATGAAGAAAGGAGAAACCATGTTTGAAATGTAGTAACTGATAGTCTAGTCTCATATCTCTCATGGACATCCTAAGCAAAGATGAGATGAAACATTGTAACCAAGTATTAATTTACATTTGTGTTCAATATCACTATCACACCATATAAATTCAGCTTGAGAAAATGAATGAAAGATCACCATACATATCTAATGAAAATATTGAAAATCATTGAGCTTGATTGCCAGATCAATGGTACTCAAATAATTGCAGCAGCTTTGACACTATCGATGATGCATGCTCAACCAAAGGCTCATGGAATAAACACAACGTAGCGAGACAACTTACATGGTACAATTATTTTGCAACTCTGGGACAGATAAATTGGACGATGCAGTTTGAGTGGCAGCCTGATACTTTTGAGCTGCCACACCAAGCTGACTTACCTGCAAAATGTAAAGAAAAACACTGAATACTTGATTTATATTTGCAAGCAGGAATTATCTTATAGCCCCTAGATACCATATCACAGAAAAACCTGAATCAATATCCTTGACCACTTAACATGAGGGTTTGTTCAGTGATGAACTGAATTTCGAGGTGAACTGGAAACTAAAGGTACTTTGGGCATTTCACAAAAATAAAAATAAAAATAAACCACATAGAAAATAACACATAATAAACACAACCGCACAGGCAAAATGTTTCCACAAGGCATTACTTAAAATCAATGTTTGTTCATGATAAACTGGATATTTAAGGTGTTTTAGCCTTTTATGGAAATGAAAAGGGCCACGAACCAGACTTTGCTAACAGCATGTCCATATAGAATCAACAAATATATAATCAAACCACAACACAAGTATCACAAAATCAGCTACATCAAGGTCCAATTCAATTCATTTATCTGATCCTGATCCACTGACCATCTCTATGAAAGCACAAATCTTCCTAGTGCTGTGAGTTAAACAAGCATCAGTATATAAAAGATGACATGACAAGTGAGAAGAAAGAATAAAAACCAAGTAATGGTGCTCTTTGATACCAAAACTGATTCTGAGCATTATTTCTAACAAGCTAACACCAAAAGCCACAAACAAATTCACTTAATTTCACTTCCAATGAACAACATACAAGGATTACGCTGATCAATGTTATTCCACATGCATCAAGCATGTTGATTGAAAAAGATTGATTAAAATAGCAATTCTTAACCTACTTAACCCATCATCAAAATGAATAACTTGTGCACAAAAAAACACATATATTACTGAATATTGAACATATCATAGTGTCGATCAGCTAAAAGTGTGGGTAAAAAACAGTTTCCAACAGGAATTAAAACTAATAAATAACTTCTCGCCTAATTAAGTGAAGTGAGGGTAACCTGTGGTATCAACAATCTTCGAGGTATTAGCTCTTCATGCCGTCGAGCACAAAACTCCCATGAGCATATCTGGCAAAAGAATGGAGGAACAGAAGACAGAAGAAATCAGCCAACACTTCCTGAAGAATTTAGAAGACAGAGGAATTCAGCTAACACTTCCTGAAGAATTTAGAAGCTTATAAAAGCAAAAGGGAATTTCTCCAAAGTTTAACCTTCAAATCTGGAGAGAAGACTATCCGCAGTTGACCATCACGAACAACACGAAGTTGCTCAAAAACACTTTCCTGTATTGCTTTCGCATAATCCAGAACAATTTGACCGGATGAGTTTTGATATTCACGTGGCATATCAACATAGAGAAGTTCTTCCAAGGTACCACTTTCATATTTGATTTTGAAAAGCCTGGGAAGAACCTCAACAGTTGCCTCTGAAAGTACAGAAGATCAAAATCAGATACAACATGATCCAGGGACAGTTTTACGAAGAGACAAACCCATTCAAACTAGCAGTGTCGAACAGTCTTATCCATGGACCAAAACAACATGCAATGAATCACAAGGATTCTGAAAATCTAACATACCAAAACCCCGGCCTGGCTTGCGATTGCAAATCTCACAATGCCATACATCCTGCAACATTTGCACGAATCATTACAATTTGCATCCATAATTGGCTCTACAAGAAATTAAACAAGTTTTATCAAAACTATACAGTTAACTTCTCTAGCATAGCTACCACTAACATCATGGGTGCATCTTTCTTATTTTCTGGATTACATATAAGCATCCAAAGAGAACATTAAGAAGATACTATGAACGTATAGATATTTGAAAGAATATACCTAACTGTCTATTTTCACCTAAGACACCAGTATAGAAGAACTTGATTGAATTTACTTCACAACAACAATTTTATAAAATCACCAAGTTTTCTCTAGCAGCAGACCTGAGGGAAAACACCAGCTGTTTGCCGGCCACTTCCATACATAGAAACACACCACTTCTTTTTTGCATGGGGAGCAAAGAACTCAGAAACAAATTTCCTCCAGAAATCAATGTTATTGTCCTGCATGAAAGGTAGGGAGCTATTACAAATAAATAAATAAATAAAGCCTAAAGCAAACACTGAGAACAAAATCTTTTCAAGGAAGTCATACTTCAGGTCTGCGCTGCTGTTGATGCATGTAATTTGTGAGACGACGGGCACACATCCCAGGTTCATATACTGATTTTACTGGAGATCTCAAAGGTAAGTTCTGTTGTTGAAATTGTTGTGGTAATTGAGGCCTTTGCTGAGGCATTGCCTTCAAAAGTTGTTGTTGCTGTTGCTGTTGCTGCTGTTGTTGTTGATGCATTTGCAACAGCCTTTGCTGATGCAAAAGATTTAGTTGTACAACAGCCTGCTGAGAAGACTGCCTTGACATGTGAAGGAACTGCTGTTGATGCTGCTGCTGTTGATGCTGCTGTGCTGTTGATGCTGCTGCTGCTGCTGCTGCTGTTGTAAAAACAAAGATTGATCTGAATGTTGAGGTTCCAACTTTACCGTTGACAAATTTCGCAAATTCTGAATTTGATGTGGCTCCAACTTGACTGGACCCAGATTTCTCAGTGGCTGCGGCTGCTGTGTTCCATGTTGATCATTTGTCACATGTGGCTCCATCTTAACAGGTCCAGCACCAGCTAACCCTCCTCGTATTGATTGAAATTGATGTTGCTGCTGCACCTGCTGGGCGTTGTGAGAGCCAGAGAACTGTTGCATTGATTGCTGACCATGCTGGAAACTTTGTGCTTCAAGTTGTTGGGACTGTTGTTGATCGGGCAACAACTGGTTGCCGGAAGGATTTGAAAACTGTTGTCCCTGAACTTGACCTGAAGGTCCAGGATTAACCATATTTGACGGAACAAATGACGATGGAGGAGCATTGAAACCCATTCCATTACCAACATTTGAAAGTGGATCAGATTCTGCCCCGGTATCAATATTTCCACGCTGACTGCTCCCAGGCCCAGGAAGTCCAGGATTTGGACCTCCGTTCCCAAAAGACTGGTTCAAGAGGGAGGGCACATTTCCAAGCATGCTCATGTTATTAAACTGAGTTCGGGGGGACATTAGAGAAGGGAATGCTGTTTGGGAACTCAAAGGACCACCTTGAGCTCCCAACATCCCCGAATTTGATCTCAAAAGTGAAGGAGAAACAGACTGGGCACCCCCAATTGGAGTAGGCGGCCCCGAGGGTACCATCTTACCAAGAATCACAATAAAAAAACACTATTTGGAGTACAAAACTATCTAAAACAACATAAATTGAATAGCCTAAAATTGCATAACAAAGCAAGATAAAGCACTCAGACAGCTGGACTTAGTCACCACTTGAACTCCGCATCCAACACTGCAGACATCAACGTCCTCAGTATGTGCCAAATATGTTTTGTGCCCGAGCAAATGGTGCTGCGTTCTCTGAAACATGAGGCACACACCAAAGAAGACCAGAAGCAGAGAAGAATCTTCGATTCTGAACATTCTACAGCCGCGCTGTCTTGACAAGACCATCGATCTTTAAATGTTTCTCGCATGAGTCTCTGTATGACATGAGCAGCTTCAGATCTATGTGAATCTATATAAAGCTAAATAATTCAAAAATAAAAAAAATACCAAATTTTCGCTGCCAAATAAGGTTTTGAAGTAACTTTGTAGTGGGAAGGATAACACATCTCAAAATCCCAACAAATTAGCTAACAAAGAACATGTCCCAAGTCAAAAATATATATACATATCTATCCAATTAAACAAAAATCATAAAATAGAACCTTATTCACCCTATCCAGAATCTCGAAATCCAAACAAAGACTTCAAGATTAAAACTTTTAAAGAAAAATTAAACAAATACTCAAAACAGAAACAAGTAGTTTAGAAAGGCTGAGAAATACACTAAAACAACTTTTGTTGGAGCTTCAATAAACTAAAAAGAATAAAAAACTAAATAAAGAATAATGGGTTTCCAAGGAAATGACAAAAGTAGAAGAATTTGAGCTGAAAAAAACTTGAAATCAACTACTTACCACAATACAATACTCAAGTTGATATCCTCCCAAGAAGATTTCTTTCAATGAAACTACAATCTCAACAAGAAAAAAAAAAAAAAAAAAGCACTTTTTACTGAATACAAAGAGGTGTTTTATTTGAGTTAAAAAGCTCTCAAGACTCCAGGGTCTTGTTTTGTTTCACTCATCCTCTTCAAAAATCTAATCTTTCTCTGTTGTCTTTCCTTTTTTTAGTTCTCTGTAGATGTTTGTGCTGTTCTGTGTCCTTGTTTGTGTGTTGCTGAATCTAGAGAGAGAGGGAGATTATTTTTCAGAGAGAGAGAGTTGAGAGAGATTGTGTGTCTCCTTGCGGACGTCAAATTTGTATCCGATAGGATTTAATTTTTTTCTTCCTTCATTCTTTTTCTCTCTAGAAAATGAAGTCAAATGCTATTCTTTCTCTATTCCTTCATTCGCTTATGTGTTTTTTTATGTGGATGCTACATGTATGCTTTGTATGCATGGTTTGTCATACTTATTATATGGGTCATTACATGACATAACACCATGCACTGGTTTGGGCCTGTTGCATCTAAGGACTCGAAAATGACGTTGGATTTGTGGTTATTTACAGAGATATCCAGTTAGGGTTGGCGCTGTAATGAATTCCGTAGTGCGTTTATTTTGTAGGTAATTTTTTTTGTTTTGTTTTAATAAATAAAAAATAAAAAAATATATAATTGGTTAAGATTAGTTGGATTTAGATATATAATTAATAAAAATTATAAATTAATTTATATACAGTAAAAAATATGTTGGTTTGTATCATTATAATTACTTAGTAAAATACTTTTTACTTAAAAATATATTAAAATAATATATTATTATTTTTAAAAAATTATTTTTGATATCAATGCATCAAAATAATATAAAAAAACTAAAAAAATTAATTTAAAATAAATAAAAAATATTTAATTTTTAAAAAAATATTTTTGAAATACAAAAATAAATAATGTTTTATGAAATTCAGCTAAAAATATATATAAAAAATACTTTACAAAAATTATTTTTTAAATTTAATTTTTTAGTGGATTCTGCGTTATAAAATACAGTTTTTATAATTACCAGATATCTTGTTACCTTTTTTGCACCGCAAATATAAAAAGCATGGGCAAAACAAACTCAGCCTGTACAAGTGTCAGCGCCTGGACCGTTTCTGTCTGTTGACTGTTTTGCCATGTGTCCTATTTGTTTTTTTTTGTTTTTTTCCTTATTTCTTAGGACGAGATCGTAAGATTTTATGCTAGTAAAATGTTTGGTGCTAAGGGAATGGTGAAGATTAAACTACTTGGTGTTTTTATATTTTAAAAATATTTAAAAATAAATAAAATTTTTTATTTATTTTATTTGTATTTTTAGATTATATTGAAGTTAAAAATAAAAAATTTAAAAATATATATTATTTTAATATATTTCTAATATTTTAAAAAATAATCAATACCATAATAATAGCTATAATTGTTTTAATATGTCATGTCACCTTCACACATGGAGTTCTTAACTCCCCTCTTTGTTACTATGCAACTAGTGTAAGGTGTATTAAGATGTCAACATTGAATTATTCGTAAAATGATGAATATTAAATTAATTATTACTTAAAACATTTAATTATTTGTATATGTATAAAAAAAGCAAATACACAAAGAATATGGTATTGGTTTGCGAGAATTGAATTGTGCATCTTTTAAAATGATTTTGAAACCTTATTAAAGATTAATACAAAGAAAGATTTATGCTATTATTAGATGATTTCAAGAATAATTCAGAAATATTCTTTTACTTTGGAGTTTTGTTTTCATAATATATGAAATGATGTTTTTATTAATCACAATGTTTTTCAAGTTAACAAGCCTCACATGATTTCATGCTTGTTTTGTAATGGAGTGAAAATATTTTTTAATTAAAATTATATATTTATGTTTTTTATATAAACACATCAAAATCATACAAAAAACAACTAAAATTTAAAATCATGTTTTTTTAGGAAAACAAATAATTTAAATTTTTAAAATGTATTTTTTATTAAAAAAATCATTAAAAACAATAAAAATATAAAAAAATCAATTAAATATTTTTTAAAATAAAATATACTTTAAAAAATTAAAGTTATCAATATATATATATATATATATATATATATATATATATAAAAAGGCTATCACGCTCTATACAGTCTCGAAAACGAACGGGTACTAAAGGCTGGAAGGGGAAACAGAGAAAGAAAAGCATCCATGATCGCATGCACACCAACTAGAAGAGAAATTGCACGGCTCAAGCCTCAAAGTACTTTAATGTGCATTGGATCAGTGAATGCAAATACACTCACTTTTTGTTCGTTTGAGTGTCTCAATCATGGCCGTTGAAGGGTCCCAGGCCCATTCAACTATTTTTAGCACTTTGAGCTTCGACGAGTAGAGAAATGCATGGTGGTGTCTGTCGTACTGTTATCCATTCTAATTCTTTCTTTGTTTTCATGCTTTTGTATTTACCATGTTGTTAGATGTAACGCAGATCGAATCAATTTTTCTAACATATCAAAGAAAAATTTAGGTATCGATTATGTTTTTTAATAAAATAAAATAAAATTATATAGAGGTTAACCCGATTGATATGATATATCTAAATATAATCTAGATAAGTAATAAAAATATAATCTAGATTTATGAAGCTTGTGACTTGGATAATGAGACCATGATAACCTCATATAAAATAAATCAAAATAAATTATGAAGTTCAATTCTCAGCCAATCAATTTTAAAGAATGAAAATTAAAAAAAATAATTAAAAAATAACAAAAAAACATTTCACCAAAGTTAACTTATTAAATTTATATTATAGTCGTAAGATCAGAATAACCTCAAAGAAAGTAAATAAAAAAACGACATGAGTCAACTCAGGTTAACTTACTAAACTCGCGATCAAGAAAATGAGATTGTGATAACCTCATAAAAAGCAAATCAAAACAAATAATGAAGCTTAATTTTCAATAAACTCATTGTTGAAGATAGAAATTGAAGAAAAAAAATCAATCTAAAAAAAACAATAAAACGACTTAAGTTTACCCAAGTTAACTCGCAAAACATGTAGCTAAGTTATAAGATTGAGATAACCTCGAAGAAAGCAAACCAAAATAAATCAAGAAGAATAATCCATAATCAACTTCATGCTTAACGATGAAATTAAAAAAAAAATCAGCTAAAAATTTTTTTTAAAAAAAAAAACTCGAGTCAACTAGATTAACATACCAAACTCGTGACCTGAGTCATGAGACCGTCATAACCTCATAGAAAAAAAAAACAAAATAAGTCATGAAACCCAATCCCTAATCAACCTTGTTGTACGTGGGCACGCGACATTGAAGGTGGTTGTTGGAGTCGCCACCTAGTTATTTGGTTCAAGGTCATTAAAAAACTCAGGTGTATTGGTCTTGTCATCGATTCGAGAATAAAGGACTGGTTGTGCCTAATCCTCAATTAACTTCATGCTTAATGATGAAACTGAAAAAATATCAATTAAAAAGACAAAAAAAAAAAAAACTCATTACCTGAGTTATGAGATCGAGATAAACTTATAGAAAGAAAAGCAAAATAAGTCATGTAGCCTAATCCCCAATTAACCTAATATTGAATGATGAAATTGAAAAAGTATATATATATATATATATATATATATATATATATATATATATATATATATATATATATATATCAATTAAAAAAGACAAAAAAATATCGAGTCAATCGAATTAACTAGTTAAACTCGTGATACAGGTTATAAGACCGAGCTAACCACGTATAAAAAAACCATAATAAATTATGAAGTTGAATCTGAACTAATGTTGAAGAATAAAATTAGAGAAAGAAATATAGATTTAGAAAAAAAAAAACAAAAAAAAACATTATAAAAATGAATAGTATTTTTTATGAGGTGGTGCACATTAAAAGCACCACCTCTTTTAGTTCATAGTATAATAATTTCTTTAAACATGTTACTAGATGATTGATTCGCGTTATGTCATGAGTTGAATATTTTTTTAACATAAAAACAATTTTTAGTTGTTGCTAATAATTTTTTCTAGTTAAAAAAATAAAATGTGTAGAAATTGACCTAATGTGATTTAGTCGATTTGGTGAATTCAAAAAAACCAGGATGACAACTAAAAACATAGTTTGACAAAAAAAGATTCAAAAATATATTCTTTTTAAATATTAAGACAACAACATATTATATCAATATGGGTCAACAGGTTACTCTACTAAATTTATGATCGAAGTTATGAAACCATAATAGCCTCATAGAAAACAAATCGAAACAAATTTGAATCTTAATTCCTAAGGAAACTTAATGTTAAATTATGAAATTGAAAAGAAAATAAATTAAAAAAAAGACAAGAAAATACATGATTCATTCCGAGTTAATATGCTAAACTTGTGACCTAAGTTATGAGACTGAGATAATATTATAGAAAGTAAATCGAAAAAAATTATTAGGTCTGATTCTCAATCAACCCAATATTAAAGAATGAAATAAAAAAAAATCAATAAAGAAAAGGGACATAAAAAATAACATAGGTTAATCTATCAAACGTGTGACCTAGTTCATGAAACTAGGATAATTTCATAGAAAACAAACTAAAATAAATCATGAAGTGTAATTCTCAATCAACCTAATATTAAAAGATAAAATTGAAAATAAAAGTTAAGTAAGAGAGGAAGAAAAAAAGGAGTCAACCAATTTAACCTATTAAACTTGTGATCCGGATTATGAAATCGAAATAACCTATAAAAAGCAAATTAAAAAAACCAAAAAATAAAGAATGAAAGATATATATATATATATAATGAAATTTTTTTTGAAGGATTGATATAAAAATAAAATAAAATAATACATAAGAGCATTTACAATGTTTTCAACAAATCTTTTAGTTTCTTTTAATTTCATTTAATTGGCTGCAATTATGTCCATCATTAAACTCACAAATAACATGAGATGAGATTGACATGCGAATCCCAATGGCTGAAAGCTCGAGTTTAATTAATATATCTCGAAACTAAGAAGGAAATATAATATTGATACATACTCATTTATAAGAATCATATGATAAAAAGAATATATTACAAGGGATCATGCTACATTTGACAAGTTCCACCCTTTATTAAATTATGAATCATTTGCAATGACAAAATTTATCCCAAACTCTACACATACACATACATAGACTTTTCATATCTCCCATACCTAGTTAACATGTAAGCTTTTGCTAAAAAAGAAATTTTGAATGGACATGTTCCTACCCATTCATACTAGTTAAAAACTATAAATCATTTCCTACAATCAATATTCACTCTAGAAAATCTTTGAAACAAATAATCATAACAACATTTTAAGGTTATGTTTACTTGTGGAGAGTTTTTCAATTTTTCACAAAATAAAAAAATACAAAAAATATATTTGCTTAATAAAAATAATTTTTTTTAATACATTTGTTTTTATCTCTCTAGCTTTATAGAAAACTAAAAACACTTTCTATTTATTTTTCAAATTCTCCATTATATAAAACACAAAGGCTTTATTTTATCTATGTATTTTTTTTTATCTTCATTCCTTTTTTAAAAACATAATAAAAAAATTATATTTTTCTTCAAAAATTTGTAATTAATAAAAATTCTCACTCTAATAGTCGCAGATGCTACAAAAAAACCACTCATTTCAAGAATATAATTGTGGCTGAAACCATAGTGGACCCAACCTATCTATAACTCCAATAAGTATCTAGCTCATTATGTCTATTTTGTCACATATGCATAAAGGTGGTTTAAAATGCACACAAATACTTGTGTAGGTTCGATTAAGACTTTAAAGATTTGTGGACTCTACAAATATATAATACATTAACTCAAGCATCTTCAAGATCAATTTTGGTATTTAGAAACTGGTGTTACTTATCAAGTCATCTTTGACTTAATAAATATCAACCTTTGTACTGAAAAATACACTAGACATGATCAACTTTTAGTTGGTAATGGTAAAAGTCTATGCATTTATAATATTGGTTTTGTATATTATTTTCTCCTCTTTAAATATTTCTTTCTCGATAATGTTCTCCATATTCCTCGTGTGTGTGTGTGTGTGTGTGTGTATAAAGCATTCTCTTTATTTATTAATTCTCTAAGAATAATCATATTTGTTTTGAATTTCACCTTTTATTTTGTGTGTAAACGATCAATCCTCGATAGCCACCCTTCTCAAAGGCAAGAGTAATCATAGACTCTACCTATTACAACATCTTTTCAAGGCTTCTTGTTCCCTTATAGTCTTTCTTGGTAATCAAACCTCTGTTAATAATTGGCATCATTGTCTGGGCCATCTTGCATTACATATTATTCATCAAGTTTTCTTCATACACTAGTTAGTTATTTCTAATAATACCTTAAATAATGTTAGTCACTTTTGTCAACTTGGAAAAATTCATAAATTCTCATTTTATTTATATGTTCTCTATTGACTATTAGAGAAGTAAGTTTAGGAAATTACATCATATCCTCACTTCCTATGGTATTTCTCATCGTCTCTCTTGCCCCCACATACACCATCAAAATAGCCTGATTAAACATAAACATAAACATTGAGTGGAAATAAGTTGCATTCTCTTTATTGCTATATATGTTCCAAAAACAATATTATGAAGGATAAGGTATTTTATTAAACTACTCTATAAACAAACTTCAAATTATAATTAAAAAAAAAACATTTGGTTATGCTTGTTGGCCTCATATTCAACCTTATAATAAACATAAGATGAACTTTTTATCGTTTAGTTTTGTCTTTCTAGGATACAAAACAAACCACAAAGGTTACAAGTATTTATACCATTTCACTTGCCAAATTTTTATTTTTATTAATGTCATTTTTTATGAATATGTTTTTTTATTTACTATAATTTCTCTATAAACTTCTTTTCCTAACAATGATGCAAGTATGATATTACCATTAACAATTTGACTTTTATAGCTAATATCTTTTTCTATAAAATTATGAAGACTCTTAAATGGTCTTTTATTGCACCTTCTTCAACATCAACTATAGTTTTTGCTACTAATCTAACACATTTATAAGTGTCTCAAACTTCTATGCAAACTGTACTCATAATAATATTTTTAAGCCTAAAAGATTTGTAAATGGTACTCTAACTCACCAATCTACTGCATTTCTCACCACAACACCAACTCTCATAGCTTTAGTGCTCATAAATCCCACAACTTTTACCAGTACAGTTAAATACTTATAATGACATGACATGCTCTTATATGAAATAGAACATGGACTTTAGTCTTTCTAATTGTTAAAATGAATTTAGTCGATTACAAATAGGTATTTAAAATTAAATTTTAAGCTAATTGATCATCTAAGAGATATAAAGACTCATTTTGTGATCAAAAGGTACCACCAACAAGAGGAACTTGACTATGGTGAAGCTTATAAACTAGTTGTCAAGCCCATTACAATTCATCTTATTTTCTCTATTCCGTTTCATTAATTTGGGGTTTTTACAAATTTGATGTTAGCCTTTATATATGACATTATTAAATAAGACGTCTTCATAACTCAACCTTCAAGGTTTAAACTTTTTTATTCTCTTAACAATGTTTATCCTTTAAATAAATCTCTTTATGATTTAAAGCAAGCTTCAAGAGCATTGTACTCTCGACTTAGCCATAAATTGCTTGAATTGGGTTTCATAGGCTCTAAATTCGATACTTCTCAATTTATTTATAACCATGGATCAAGTCCAGTTTATATCCTTATATAGGTTGATGACATTATTATAGTTGGGCCAAATTAGATACTTATTACATCATTACTCCTCAATATGTCTTTGCTCTAAAAGGTTTTGAGTCATTGCATTGTGTTTTTGGAGTAAAAACCCACTTTACCATAGATATGCTATATACATCCTAACAACATTATATCTAGTAACTTTTTCAAAAAGTAAACATGCATAATGTAAAGCTTATCTCGTCTCCTATGGTATTTATAACTGCTCTTTCCCAAAATCATGATGATTCCTTTTCTAGTCCTACCATATACAGAAGCATAGTTGGTTCCCTCCAATACTTAAGCTTCATTAGACTAGATCTTTCTTTTATAGTTAGCAAAGTATATCAATTCATGCACTGGCCAACTATTGCTCATTTGAATATAGTCAAGAGAATTCTTATATATCTACGACTCACTCCTCATCATGGTCTTCTTCTTATTCAATGGTCCACAGCTCATCTCTTCAAGCTTTCTTAGACTTTGACTGGTCTGGTTTTCATGACGATAGTCGTTTCACCACCAGCCATAGCCTTTTTTGAATTAAATCTTATCTTATAGAGCTTTCGCGTGCAAAAGGTTGTCTCTTATTCAAACACTAGAGTAGTTAATATTGGGACATTACCAACACCAATGCTAAGTTAATTTGGGTGCAGTTACTCTTCTATAAGCTTGCTCTCAAGTTGTATCAAACTCTAGCTCTTTGGTGTGATAATATTGGCGCAACACATTTCTTAGTCAATTTCTCCTTCACTCACAAACAAAAATATATCTCCATTGATTATTATTTTATTTGTTATCAAGTATCCTCTTTTCCACTTAAGTTTCTCTCATCTAATGACCAACTAATAGATGCATATATTTTCTCAACTCCAACAACACAAATCAATTCTCTTTAACTCAAATTTCAAATGTTAAAGATAAGGATAAACTTAGATAAAAATTTATGTTAAATTTATATTTGTGACAAAACACATATACAATCATTATAAAATATAACCTCATGCTTCCAAAATAATCATATGAATCAAAATCCAAAAACTCTCTAGATAGGTACCCCGAAGAGGCTCCAGCCCGTACCTTAACAAGCAGTACTGTCCTCAAAATCCTAACTAGTTTGATAATCAGGCATGGTAAGGTTGTTTACTCCATAAGCCATCAATCCCTGATGCATCAGTTATGGTTTAATGACAATGGAACTATGAAAGTCCTTACGGTTTCCATAGCAACGAACCATGTAAATCCAAAAATGGTAATGGTAAGGTTTTTTTCTTTATATATATATATATATAATGAGATTTTTAAGTTTGACGTATCATAAATTAATTAGTGAAAAATAAAGTAAATGAAAGTGTATTTTCTTAAAAATATAAATAGGTGAAAACAACCTTTTTTAAGTTTTCAATAATTAATATCAGTATAAAAGTATATGAACCAGTCTCTTCATGCAAGTGAATTATGTATTCGGGCAAGTTTTGAACCGGAAGATTACTAGATTGAACTCTCTAAGATGAGTTTAATGACTTCCTTGGTGGAGTGGGAAAAATTTAAAAGGATTGATTTTTTTTATTATTATTAATATTGGTGTTCAGTCAGTTTATACATATCTCGATTAATTTTATAGACCATAAAATTAATAATTATATAAATTTTTAGTGATCCTGAAATTTATAGGACTCAAATTAGTAATCTTTAAAAAAACAAACTTAAAATTTAATCATTTAAACTATATTTTTTTTTATAATAGAATTGACTTTATACTATCGTGCAGACGCAAGTGGATCGATTTTATTTTTCCCAGCGAATCGGAGCTGTGCATGCCGGGCTGAGCTTCCTCCAAACTCTTACAACACGGATTTAACGTGCGTTCGTGATCCATTATGCTCCACTACACACGCCCAAAAGATTGCCCTTCAGAGTGCAAGATGTCGAAAAATACTTACTGACAGACAAATACAAAAGCCTCTTGTCTGCACAGCAGCGTGTGCTTCTATGATCTATCACTTGAAATCATTCCGAATGATGGGAGTGAAGTCCACATATCTCTACTCGAAATGACGCTGATGCCCGTGGAAGCCTTGCTATATTTATACTAAAATTAGCATGCTATTACAAAAGCAGGTTTCTCCTTGTATTTTAAAAGTGTTATTTTATTTTAAATTAAATTTTATTTTAGTTTATATTAATTTGTTATGTTTTCATATTAAAAATAAGTTCTTTATATCATCCGGAAGGATGGGGAGGAGAAGAAAAGTCCCATACAGATCATGCGCGGAAGGCAATCCTACAGCGTAACAACTGACCTTTATAAGGTCGGCCACTATTGATAAAACAAAAACTGGCCATGATTTGGGCCTTTAAAAATATGATTCTTTAGGTTCATGAGGGCTTTTAGGCTGTGAATCTGACCAGCCTGATCGAGTCAACCATCCTTTAAGCACGCCTCCAAGTCTCCTTCTCATTGAGTAGAAATTAAACAAAGGAAACATTTGAAGAATGACTCTTAATTTGACGGTTTTAAAATACAAAAAAAAAAAAGATTTTAGATTTCGAGTTCGGCGTTGTAGGCTTGGGCTTTAGGCTTCTTCTTTTTTAATAATACTAAAACGGGTGTAATAAGAAGTGATCTCTTCTACATAGCATTCATGAGCATTAGAAAATAATTACAGTTTAATGATTAATTAATTTGTTATTTATCATCTCCATGTATGAACAGAAACATGAAGCATTAGAAAATAATTACTTTTTTGATACTATCAATTCAACTAAGGGTAATTTGAAAAAACAAATATGGTAACACCATCAAAATTCTCTTAAAATCAAAAACTTAAAATCAGGGTCCATGAACTTTTTTTATCTTTTTGTAATGATATTTTTGTTATTATCATATCAACTTCTAACTAATTTGATATTTAAAAAAATATAAAAAACAAAAAGGTTGGGGCGCATGTGGCGTACTCTCCTGTAACAACCCACCCACTAGCAAGATATTGTCTATTTTGGACCACGAGCCTCACGGATTTGTTCTTAGCAGTCACGCATAGCTCCAAAACACGTCTTACTAGTTAAGGTAAGCATGTTCATATAAGACCCTTTCTCAAGTCCTCACTCATTGATGTGAGATATTACAATCCACTACCTCTAAGGAGCGCGACGACCTCATCGACACAACCGAACATCCAGTGAGCCAAGCTCTGATACCAATGTAACAACCCACTCCACTTGCATGATATTATCCTTTTTTGGCTCATGGGCCTCACGGATTTGTTTTTGGCAGTCACGCATAGCTCCAAAAATAGTTTTATTGGTCAAGGTGAGCATGCTCATATAAAGTCATCCCCTAAGTCTTCACCAACTAATGTGGGATATTACACAATATAATCCATAAAGTTTTGATCCTAGGTGAACAAGAGGTAGGTGTATTGTATAACATAAACACCTACCTTTTTTAATCTACAATATAATACTAGATATGGACTTGTTCTATGTTGCAGAGGTAATATTTTTTTTTTTATAAAAAATGATGTTCACGTGCCACAAGCCCATTTTAAAGAAGAAAAAAAAAATCAGCAATTCGGTCTATTTATTTAAGTTCGTTTTATTTTAAATAGATGATAAAAAAAATAAGCAACAACAACAAATGGACTTAATAATAAAAAAAGTGATCAAGTTAACTTGAAAAGAAAAACTATTTTCCAAAAGGAGAAAAATAATATAGCTTAATTCTTAACCAATTAAATATGAAAGGATGAAATTTGATTAAAAAGGGATAAAAAACTCAGCTCAAGTCAACTTCAGTTAGTATGACAAACCTATAACCCAGGTAATAAGGGTTGAGTTAACCCAAATTGACCAACCAAACCTGTGGCCTAGGTCATGAGATTAAAATAACTCAATAAAAATAAATAAAGAAAACTACAAAGACCATTTAAAAGAAAAATATCAAATGATAAAATTGAAAAAAAAAATGATGTGAAAGTGCATTAACTTTTCAAACCTATGACTTGGGTCATTATACTGTAAGCACCATATCTAGAAAAATAATGAAGCCCAATCCCCAACCAATCAAATGTTGAAGAATGAAATCGAGAGAGAGAAAAAAAATTCAATTATACAAAAGGATCCAAAATAAAAAAATAGCAATTAATAGAATGAGGATCAAAACTGAAATAAAAAATAAATTAGAAGACAACTACAAAACCTTAATTGAATGGTAAAATTGAAAGAAAAATAAATTTAACAAAGAAAAAAAATCAAGAGAATGAGGACAATATTAAAAAAAAATAATATATCCATAAACTAAGATTGATTGATGAAATTAAAAATAAATAAAATATTTACAAAAATACCAAGAATAAAAATAAAAAATAAAAAACAAAAAAAAAAAGTTGAAATATAAATAATTAAGAGGACAACTCTACAATTTTGAATAGCTAGAATCTCGAAAAGGAAGGACAAAGAAAAGATAAGGTGAAAAAAAAAAAAACCATCAACAACAAACCTTCTACCACTACCAACATGCACCACCCTACCAGAAAGAAGATGACATAAAGATTTCAATGACATGCTAAAAAGGAGATTTTAGCTATTGAGAGAAGACGTAACATTGTAAGATGGTTGTAGGTGCCTCCAACATATAACTAAGGCCCATGCACGTGGGCTTCTCCCAGTTTGCACACCTTTGTTTTTTTGTGGAGGTTTAAGAACTCTAGGCCTTCGTAGCTTGGGAGCTCTAGGCCTTCCTAGCCTGAGAAAATAAGTTTTTTTTTTTGTTTTTTTATCCATTACAATTACAATTGCATTTGTTTTTTGAATTTTATTACTTAATATTTGGTTGATTATTAATTGGGTAGTGTAATTTGTTTCGGCTTGATTTTTTTTTCAATAATTTTGATATTTTCCTAGTTTTTTATTTTATAAGTTTTTATTTTAGATTAAAAAATTATATATAGGTTAGTTCACTGATCATTGGGATATTCAATTGGTTTTAAGAGTCAGACAAAAATACCTAGTCTTGTAGACCTAAATGTGCCCACACTAGACTCTACTAGCTTTTCCCTAATTTTATTTCTTTTTTTGTTTTTGTTTTTAAAATTCTTAATATTTATAAACTAAGATCATTTTCAAATTACTTTAATAATGATTATATATAATCGTAATAAGCATTAAAAAAATTATCATGAATATTCAATGGAAAACATATCTATTTTTTATTTTGAAGTTTTTATACAAAATTTTAAATTAATTATTCAATTATTTTCACATATAGTAGTATAAAAATTACCAAGGTATAATTTTATTTTAAAAAAAAAAAAACTTGTTTGTCAAATCATGATAAAATTTTAATAATCAAACTATGCTATGATTAAATATATATATAAACAAAGAAAGTGTCTTTTAATTAAAGGAACATTTGACAAAAATTCATAAGAAAAAACTTTCAGCCTGACACCAATTGTGCCTCAACAGTGTTTTGAAAATGAAAAAGTTATATCTAAGATGTGTTGTTCCCTACTTTATAATAAAAATAATTTACTTTCATGTATGGTGATGAATTTCCTATGTAAATTAAGTAAAATAGATTATGCGCAAACATTAAGTTCTTATTTTTAATAAAAAAAATTAAAATTTATTATTTTTTTAAAGAAATAAAAACTCGCAATGTAACATTAATAAGAATAAACTAAAAGTCAACAAACTAAAAGGGAATGTGAGTTTATGTAGAACCTTTACTATAGCAAAAGAGTAATGTTATTGTGGATTGCAATAATAAAATAATTATTTTGCCTCTAAATCAAATAACATTTGTCCTAGTTGAGTGGGGGTAAAGGGTTATTTTAATTTTTATGAACAAAAAAAATACTAAAATACCCTTAGAAAAACATGCATGGTGTCTTGGGCAGTTTTTTTTTCAATATTGAAAGCAAATTAGATTACTTAAATGCTCAAGAAGTAAGGAAAAAAAAAAAAAACCTTTGGTCAAGGGTTATGTTTTATTTATTGTTTTGTTAAGGTTATTAACTTTTAATACAAATTAAGTTACTTAAAAGTGCATTTTTATCAAGGTTTTATATTATCATTTTGCACTTGAAGTATCAATAACTCCTTAACGAAAACATGTTTTATAATAACAAGTCTGATACTATAAGATACCTTTAATTTACGGTAAATGTTCATCTTAAATGCAGGTCTATTACATAAATCAAATGATTGATTGATGAGTTTAACTACTGAAATTTAAAAGACAAAGAAAGGGCCAAACTTAGAAAAGAGATGTTGGTTCAGTCCAAACTGGAACACTGTTCGGTCATTGGGTCATATCTGGAGTTGTAGATCTTGGATTTAGGTCTATTTTATATGGATGGAAAGCTAAGAGATAAACCTAAAACTTTCATAGGAGTCCAAGATTTAAAAGGATTTTCAAGTCCAAATTGTAGCAACAACGTAGAAGTCCAAATCTGTCCTGCAGCCCATACATTGTTTAATATTCAGCCCATATCTTGAGTTCTAGAAGTCCAAATAACCTCAAATTTTTTTTCTAGAAAGCTGATACAATTTTCTAGAACTTTTATGAGTTAAGTCTGTTCAAATTTTGACGTTATCAATGATGTTTTGTTCAGATAAAAAGATAAAGATTATCACCAAGTCAAGATGTGGCCACCCACTTAACAATTAGTCATCAAATCAATAATTTTAAATTTTGGCCTATAAAAGAGGCATTTTCCATGCATTTAGGCATATTGGTTGTTCAGATCAAGATCTTGCTATTGCTCTCTTTATTTATATTTTGTAATGTTCAAGTTTTATTCCATGTTATATTTTCACTAATCTCTTCTTTATGCCTTTCATTTCCTTTACTATACTTATATAATCATGTTCTCCTCTTGTTTATTTATGTTTCTCTTCTTCATAATATTTAGCTAAGTTTATTATGTCAAGGTGAAAAGGTTTCACTAATAGTGTTAGAATATGTATAATATAAACTCAACATGAGTTTCAATGTTTATATCCAAGAAAGTTTGTTATTAACATGTTTTATCTTTTTATCTTACTAATTTTTAATACTTTGCTTGTTAAATGGTTAATTTAGATTTGTGTTGTATAACAAATGCTTGACACTTTTATAGCCAACCGTATGGTATAACCTACATATATGCTATGAAAGACACTTGATTTGTTGTTAACATAAGTTAGCATCATGAATTCCTGACAATATTTAAAAGTTTGGTATTACTTAAATAAGATAATTAATATGATCATGTTAAAAATTTATAATGAACTATTAAGGATAAATCATCTGTTTGAAACCTTTTTGTGTGTGGTTTCTAGTTGATTAATAAAAAGAGTTTATACTATACTTATTTCTAATACTATAAATGGATCCTCTAACCTTGATATTTGTTTTTATCATTGTTGAATCCTCGCATTAATCTTACATCTCGAAGTCCTCTTTAACTTATTATTATTATTATTATTATTATTATAATTTATATAGTTAACCTCCATGTGGTTCAACCTAGTCTTATCGAGATATTTATTACTTCAACACTCCTGCACTTGAGAGAAACATCAATCTTTTGATCATGTCAGCACATACATGTCTTCCAATGGTTAAAGATGCCTTTTTGTCATGTCGTTAAACACCCCACCATGTCCTCCTTCTCCTTATACGACGCGTGTCATCAATAGGTAGAAAATTGTAGATTTGTCTTCTTTGCTTTTTATATTTCTATTTCAACCCTTTTTCTTTTAATTTATATCTTTTTTTCTTTGAGCCTTTTGTTAAAGTTGTATCTCTTTTTAATTTAGGGTTTCAATTGCTATATATATATATAAACAAAATTAGTCCTTATTATTTTGTTTTTTTTTTATCTCTATTATAAAAGTTTTACTGGTTTTTAATTCTGCCACTCAATCCAAATTTATGGTGTGTTATTGTTTTTAATTTGGACCTTTTTTCTCTCTTTCTTTTTATTAGTATTAATTTTCTTTTCAGGTTTAACCCTTTAATAAAAATTTGTGTTCGTTTTCTTTTAATTTCTTAATAATTCCTTACCATGTAGAAAAATATTTACATTAATAAAAAATAAAAGAAAAAGAGAAGGGGATTTTAGTGTACCCCTCCTTACAAAGTACTATTCATCATAATAATGCTTTGCTTTATATTTTTTATTTTTATTTTTATTTTCAATCAATGTTTTTTTACAAAAAAATTTTTATCATTTAATATTAAATTTATTTTTTTGAGTTATTCCATTTTATGACACCGATTGCAAGTTTGATGGGTTAAATTAGTTGACTCAAGTTTTTTTCTTAGTCAACTTTTCTTTCCTGATTTTGTCTGTTACTATTAAATTGATAAACAAAAAATTATAGGAGGAGGAGGGATTTTCACCTCTTCACATGACACTATTTAGTAAAATAATGTTATTTCCCCTCCATTGTTTTTTTTTTTCTTTTTCTAATATTTTTTTTTTCAATTTCAATTTTATCATTTGACATTAAGTTTATTGATTATTATATTTCATAATTTTTTTTCAATTTACTTTATGAGCTAGATTGTGGGTTTAACAAGTTAACTCTATTGACTCGAGGTATTTTTGTTATTTTTTAATTGATTTTTTTTTCAATTTCATATTTCAACGTTGGGTTGATTGAGAATTAAACTTTATGATTTGTTTTAATATATTTTCTATGAGGTTATTCCTATCTCACGACTTGGGTCACAAGTTTAGCAGATTAACTATGATCGACTTGAGTTAATTTTTTTTTTATCAATTTCATTTTTCAACATCGTGTTGATTGAGAATTAAATTTTATTATTTGTTTCAATTTGCTTTCTATTGAGTTATCTTAGTTTCATGACTCGAGGCTTGAATTTGGTAGGTTAACTCAAGTTGACACGAATTACTTTTTTAATTATTTTTTTAGTTTTATCCTTTAATATTAAGTTTATTGGAAATTGAGTTTTTTAATTTGTTTTGATATGATTTTTATGAGGTTATCATGATCTCATGACTTGGTATGCAGATTGACAAGTTAATCCATATTGACTTGAATTGATTCATTATATTCCCGTCTCAATATTTATTAAAAAAAATCATATCTTAAATAATTATTTGACTCAAACTATATTTTTACAGGTCATCCAGATTATCTTTGAACCTATCAAGACGACTGAGTCATATCATATCAATTCCCACATAATTTATTTTTTTCTATTAGAAGAAATATTAGTAATACCTAAATATTTTTTTACATAAAAAAAATTGATCCAACTCATAGCGCATAACAATAATACAATGAGTTCTCTAATGTGCCCCCTCAAGTCGTAAGCAATGTTTTTAAACTCAGGCCCGGTGGTTGACCCAGCCCAAGGCCCGATCATTGGTTTTCACTGGGTCAACTTTAATTTTATTTATAAATTAAAACAATATCGTTTTGGTTTTAAAAAATAATAAACAGGTTATGTTTTTGGGTTTTTACAGAGTTAATCAAGTCAGTTGAATTTTTAACTTCCCTTATTTTTCATAAACCAGACTTGATTTCAATCCTGGATAAGTTAGGTTGACTCGCTAGGCCAGCCAGGTTTTAAACTATGGTCCTAAGTAACTGCCTGAAATTGTCGTTTCGATTGGTTGGTCAACTGTCGAGGATGTTTCTCCTTGAGACTTTTCTTAGCCGGCAATGCCATGCCATGCCATGCTGAGATAGAAATGGAAAGGAAATAGTAATAATGTGGGGGTATACTTGTAATTTCGGAAGACGTTCCTAAATTTAACTTAAATGGCGGCTATAGAGCCAATATATGTTAAACCCAGCCCCCTAGATTCAATTCTGGAAACCTATAATTTGAAGCTCGACACATTTACGTTAAGTTTTAAATTAAATTAAAAAAATATTGATGACATGGAACTTAGGCGGTGGGACGTGGTGGTGTTTCATTGAAAAAAATAAAATTTTTTAAATGTTTTTAGATATTTTAAAAGGATAATATTAAAAATAAATTTTAGAAATATAAAAATATTATTTTACTATATCTTTTTTAAAATTTTATAGAAGAACTGTTATTAAAATATATCAAACCCTACTTTACATTATTAATCTTTTATCCGATTAATTAAATTAAATTTTATTCAGTCAACTAAGAGGAATTTTTTTTATAAATAATCAAAATAAAACAGTTTAGTAAACAAAATTTAACTGATATTAATCTGATTATTCACGAATTAACTTAATCACCTAAATTGTTTTAGATTTTTTAAGGTCAATTTTTGAAAATTGAGCATGTCTACAAGAAACCCCCGAGCTAAGGGGCAAAAAAAAAAAAGACGTCGCTTATCATTCATACACATGTATGCGTAAATCTGACATGTATGAATGTATGATGATGAAGTTTGTATGTGTCATGGCGTGAGCAATGTCATGTGTCACTTGTTACGTGAAACTTGACGGAAAGAGCACCGTTAAAGAAAGAAAAAGGCAAAACGGCCGTTTAAAGCTAATATCAGCGAAGCTGACAGTTGGAATATGGTTTAAAAGAAGATTCTCTCTCTTCGCTCTTGTATTATTTGCTTTTTTTTTTTTTTTTTTAAGGTTAACTTGGTGTGTAATATTTGTATTAGTTTACATATATTTTAATTAATTTTATAAATTATAAATTTAATAATTATATAAATTTTTAATGTTTCTAGATTTATAAGACTTAAATTAATAACATTTTATAATATATTTATTATTATAATAGTAGTTATTTTTTAAAAAAATTAATTAAAAATATATTAAAATAATATATATTTATTTATTTTTTATATTAATAAATCAAAACAATTTAAAATTATTTTTAATTCATCTATCTTCTTAGATTGCATTTGGCGTCTTTTATACATTTCATCTTTTGCAATTTCAATTCCAAATTTAAGATTTTTTTTTCGTATTAATATGATGGGATTACATCCGACAAATCACATCCAAATTAATAATTATAGTTTTTAACTTGCATCTTAACAATTTTATTTCGATGGTATTAAACCGTAATTAGATGGGTTCATTATTAGCTAAGATTACTGTCGTTGCTCATGTACCGCATACGTGACAGTCGCGAACTAGTTTGGACTAAAGTGGAAATAAAAGTTAAGAAAGGCTGGGAAAGCAACGGGGAGGAGGAGATAAAATGTTTGTGCTTTTTAAAGCAAATAAATGTTATATATATATATATATGTATATAATTGTTTATATCTTTAAAGTTTTTTAAAAAAGATATGTTATATAGTTTTACTTGGTGTCAATCTTAAAGTGTTTGCTATATACTAGTTGGGTTTTTTTCCTCCCCTCACGTACCTTACCATATACAACTTAGCATATGATGGGCGAAGATTCATTAGGCCGATAAGTGGCCTCACCGAAGCTGAGAGGAGAAGGGCAGGCCAGGCAACTCTCCGGCAAGCCCAGCAGAATCCTTATTGTCCTAACCGAAGTTAGTGGGGTGAAGACGACGGGAGAGAGGGAGAAGAAAAGGAGGAAGAGAATAAGTGGCCCAAACAAACCTCCCACAAATCGTAGCCCAACCTTATGTCAAGGAGGAAGAAAGAGGAAGAAGTCAGCCTAACCAGGGGGCCTAGCTGAAGTGAGGACGAGAGGAAACAACAAAAAACCAAAAAAAGAGAAAAAGAAAGGAGGGGAACCCTCGGCCCAACGGAACCCTAGGGCCCAGCCAAGCCCTAGGATCCAACCAAAGGTTGGAAGCCCAAAACAAAAAAATAAAAAAGAAAACTCCTAGCCTACGCTTATTAAACTAAGAGCCCATTTTATTTGTGTTTTAAAAATATTAAAAATTTTTTTTTTATTTTATTTTTTTTCTTCAACTTATTTTTTAAATCATTTTGATTTGTATATCAAAATAAATTTTTTAAAATAAAAAATATCATTTTAATATATTTCTAAAAAAACATTTTAAAAAACAACATTATTACACACTAGCTCTAAAAAAAAAAATCCTCCATATCTAAATAATACCTGCATGCTTGCCTGAATTTTCAAGTTAGACCCCTAATCCCTAGTGCAAGCCACTCTACTTCTGCTACAAGCATCGGATTATCCATTGATATTGTCCTACTAGCTATGAAGAGTCCAAATCCATGAAGTTAGACTTCATCAACATCTAATTATTAAACACACCTTGATCTCCATTGTTTCTAAGGTTCAGATGATCGTTTTTTAAAATTTAACAATACATTAATTATATGTCTTACGACTGCTTAACTATATAGATTTTTCTAAAAAAGGCACATCATTTGATATATCCTATAAATTAATTATTTAAAGCATATAGTTCACAACGAATTCCTTAAAGTTATTCTCCACCCTATCTATATATGAAACGTAAGTGAGTGTGAAAGTGCTTTACTCTTATACGTGTCTCTCACAACATGCTCTACAATGATTAATTTTAATTTAGTTTGATTTTTATAAAAAAAAAAAAATTAAACTAGTTTTTTAATTTTATAAAATAAAAACTGGTTTTAGTTCGGTTATTTTAGAACAAAAACCAAATCAAATCAACTGGTTCAAGTTGAGCTTGGTTTTTTCGATTCGGTTCGGTTTGGTTCTGTTCGGTTTTTCTCTTTCAGGCTTATAAAATTAAAGTCAAACCAGTCGTTTTTTTTTAAAATTCCAATAAAATTTTTTTAACTATTCAATTTTTTCAATTTTTTTTTTTTTAATTTAACCAGTTTTTTAATTTTTTTCTGATCCCTAGCATGGAGGCCATGCATACACACTCCTTGCATCAAATTGGAGGATCAACTGTGATCTTTTAGCTCGCGACATGCAAGAAAGGACTATCTTATCAATTGATGCTCTTTTCACCGAAATATCAGGAACAATGGAAGCCAACTTGGGCTTAAATAATTTTTTACTGAAAAAAACATAACTTAAGTGTGAACTCATCGGTCAATACTTTTTTGGGTATATTTTTTCGTTTATGGGTTCTTTTAATTAACATGTTATTAAAAAAATAAACTACAAGGAATCAATATTTCGTTGTGCTATATTAGAGGTTTCACTGTGCATTTGCACAATTAAAAGAGGATGAAATTGAATATAATTTTCAATTTGGAATAGTTTTTTCAAATAAAAAATTGCAATTTAAAGAATATAAATTAAATTTGAAGAGAGAAAAAATCGAAGGGTTGCTATGATTTTTTTAAGGGATAACGCACAAATCATAATGGAGATGAGAGAAAAGAAAAAAAAATAAAATTGAATCACCATGCACACGCTGCTTAGGGAGGTTGGCCCTGCCTAGACAAATAGGAATTGTGGGGTTGCAGTAAAGTTCAAGGGGAGAAGACTAGTCAAAGACATTGTGGAGTTGCAGTAATCTCGAATTGGAAAGTTATATGAGCCCGTTTGTTTGCGTGGTTCTTTCTGTGTTTGAAGCAATGACAACAAACAATCCGTTTGGTTATATTAAAAACATAAATAAATGTCGGTGGGACTCACACAAATTCGCGTGCACGTGAATTTTAAGAAGCAGTTCCTTGCTGCTTCTCGAAATTTAATTTACGTGCACAGTGCAATTCACTTGCACTGTGCACGCCAACAGTGCAATTATTTGCACTGTTCACGTGACCTTTTTTTTTTTTTTTTTTTTAAGTGTGTTTATTTTTTGTATATATATTTTTTTTTAAAAAAACTAGTTTAGAGTGAATTAAATTTACTCACATTGTCATGTAAACAATATTTTTTTTCTCAAAAAACTAGTGTAGAGTGAATTAAATTCACTTGCACTGTAATATCAAATCAATTTTATTCCTGATAATATTTTATCTAATTTTATATAAATTATTATTTATTTTATGAAGTAATAGCAATAGTTAAATCCATAACATTTAAATTAAAAATCATCAGTATTAATATATATTTTTAAAATTGTTTTTATAACCTTAATTTCAAAAGCACTCTTAACCAAATATATTAAACTACTTTTTATTCAACCTCAATTTCAACCACAGTTTTAACCAAACACCTATTTTTTCAAACCAACCTTAACTAAAAGTACTTTTTATAAAATAATTTTTTTCAAACCACAACACAACAGCTACCGCAATACCAAACTCTATGGCCTTATTATATCTATCATATCTCCGTCGTCGCATCCAACATTATATTTAGGCGATTCAAGAAGCCTCACACGCTTACCCTCTAAAAATCGTTTTTAATAAACTTGATTATCAACGACAACAAATATATTTAAAAAATTCAATTAGAAATTCCACATAGGAATAATTACGGTGAATAGAAAATCCTAGAATATTGTTATCTTGAATTGAAAATTTCCCCGGTTATTGCAGCTGCACATGGCCACATCGTCTCCACGACATATATCGGCCATCGTTTGTTCACGACCGAAAGCAGTTGATCCATTTTTGGCAAGCGAAGTCGCATTTTCATGTTTATTAACAGGCAGGTAATGTCCTACCAATCATCTCAAGGACTGTCTAGCTAGACCAAGTTTTTCGTGAGCAATTTTCTCAAGGAAATGACGTGAAGGGAACATGGTCGTTCACCGTCCAGGATACACAGGAGCAAGCATCCTGTAGTTTTCATGCTATTTTTCGGACCATTAGAATTAATAGAATGTGACAAAGAGGTGTCTCATCGCTTTTTGTTTGTATAGTATCATCATCATGTAGGTAGACATTAGTTGGACAGCAAAAATACAAGAGAGTTTAAAAGCGAACTTGGAAACAAAGACTCCTAACAACAGTGATCAAACTTTCAGCAAAGAAGGTTATCTGAAGCGTAACAAGTGAACTGGGAGGCGGTCCCTGTGCACACTGAAATCATCTACACTTGTTCATCATGGGATCCATTGGCAACCACTTTCTTCTCTTGGTGGACTTTTCCGGGACCAATCTCTAGTGAATGAGTGGAGACGGGCTTCTTGGCCTCGCCCTTGTTGTTACGGTAGATGAAGTACAATATCAGCTGCAATGCCCCTAGACCACAGCCAACTCCATTTGGGACCTGTAATATACGGTAGCATAAGCATATATAGGTTAATTTACCACATGGAACCTAATCATGGGGCATCAGCAACAACGTGCTAGCTAGCCTAACGTGAGTAAATTGATCAGGTACAAGGAAGCATGGAGATTGAGGAGCTTACGGCAACGAAAGGGTCTCTACCAAGCAGACCATAGACAAACCAGGAGGTGCCGCATAAGAAGACAAACAGTGACAGGAAGAATGGCATGTACTCGACGCTCTTAGTTTTAATCACTGTCCTCTGCAGGTACAGACAAAATCACACATAATCATCTTACAAAACATGCACTGTGTATAGCTTATAATATCTTAATCACTGTATAATATGATATTATCCTCTACAAATGTTGTATCTCCCCTTCCATAGGAGAAAACGATGAAGAAGAAATCATTAACAGCCCAAAACCATGGCAACAAAATTAGTTTTTCTAATTTTCTGGAGAAGGCAAACCATGTCCCCAACCACAGAAAGCCAGCAGTCATTTATACATGCACAGAGTCAAAACTGTCATAACAAAAAAGTTAGCAGTAAGTGCTGGCATTTATCCCAACTATAAATATAAAAATATTTGATTGATCAATATAAATTATAGTTTTGCATGAATTTAATTAAAAAATATTTTAATTTATATTTTTTTTAATATATTTTTTCAAACGGCTATAATTAAAAACTAGAGCAATGACAAACACATACTTAGTCGGGTAATTTTCTTAATCCCAATAGATTATGACTGTAGACAAATATCCTCTCTGTTTCTCTCACAAAGGACAATAATGTACCTATCTAGTGCAGACTACCATAGGAGATTGAGGAAAATTAGAATAACAAGTTGGATCCAATGCAGCAAGGAACTTTTAAGGATGGCGCAGCTAAAACAGAGCTAAATACAATATATATATATATATATATATATATATATATATATATATATATATATATATATATATATATATATCAAGACAAATCAATCTTACAAATAAGCAAAAAGAACTTGTTATTAGTTGACAGAGCCAGACCAGAGTACTCTAAGATATATCAAATAGTAGCTGCTCTCCGATGACTTTATAAAAGGGCCTTGCTGAGCAGCTAAAATGAACCCCGTGATGCAGTGGTCCAATAACTTACACAAAAGAGTGAAGAACTTGAGAGTAACTTGACTTACCATGATAGACAGTGGGGAGCCATACATGATAATAGAGAAAACAGCAGCAGCACAGCCACAGAATAGCTTCCTGGCGTTGCCATGAAGAGCAAAAAGGGACACCAAGGCCACGCTAGTAAAGACGGTGATCACAAGAGTGAGGAGGCCAAGGACTTTAGCCTTCTCTTTCTTTGGTGCATATATGATGAAGATCAACACATAGATGGTTTCAATTGCTGCGCCAGCTCCATTGATTGTTGACACCAAAACATTGTTCTTGGACACAAAAGGCAGTCCATACCTGCCACAAAGTATAAAAAGTAACGATTAAGTGGTAGTGATTAGACAAAAATGCATGAACCCAAGAAAATAAAAGCTGCACCTGTCCAATTTACCAAACTTAATGAAACTTGATCACCTAAATCATCAATTAAAAAAGATAAATACAAAAACAGCACCACGCTTTTGTGTCCAATATATACCAAAATAGAGTAAATTAAGCCGCAAAGCAATAGCAGACTGGGAAAATAAATAAATAAATTCATTGCACTGAATTGCATCTTCTTGGACTGGCTTCAAATGTATATCGTTTGAGGATGTACCGAAGGTGGCTATAATTTTTGTCTTTTGAGCTCATTGTTGACGACAACCAAAAGCAGCTCATATTAGCAGTTGGTTTACAAGAATACCCTTTTAAAGATGAACCGAAAATACAATTCAGAAGGTGAAATACACAAGAGCCGAGAAGTAAAGAGAGAAGAGGTGGTTGAAGAAACGAGAAGCACGCACCAAGCGGAAAGGAGGCAGTTGAGCAAGGTCATCACATACGGAATGCCAGAGAACTGCTCTATGGATTTGCTTCTTATGATCCTCTTGAACGTTATCCTATCAACAAATTAGCCACAATCCACATTAACTTTATCCTATTCTAGCAAATCAGGCAAGTTTTCATTTAATGATCATTGAATCTCGATCACCCAAATACAGAAATATATGAACAGAGTGGTAAAACTAGTAGCACCCCAAAGCTGCAAAGGAAAAACAAGATAGAAGATCCAGCAAGTTAAAAAAGATCATAGGAAAAGAAGGATGGGTTTAGAAGAGAATCATTTTTCAAGAAAACAGTCGAAAGTTGAAGAAATTTGATCATGACTCAAAAGACATTTTTATAGCCAGAGAGGAAGATAGTCTTTCTTGTCTTCCCCATGGATTGAAAACAGCCATTAGAAGCTACAAAGCGAACTTTTCAAAACCAAGAAACTCCATAAATGTCAATCAGGCGTTGTCGTGCATGTGTGTGCTAGTGCTGAACAGAGTCAGAGATGGAGCTAACGAAAAGTTCTGGTGCATACGTTGGAGCCAAGAAGAGAAACAAAGCAGTGGCATTTCCTGGAGAAAGAAACAGAGAGAAACCATTGATTAGTCCCCTCGAGAAAAAAGAAGAAGAAGAAAACATTTTGTTCAGAAACAAGAAGAAGAAGAAAGAAAACCAAGTGCAAAGGAGAGTTAGATTGATGAAATTAAAAGAACCCACCAAAAACTCCAAACAAGAAATGCAGGACTTCCATTATCTTCAACCTTGGAAACCTTGAAACTTCCAAAGGAGAAGAATCTTTTTAGCAGATGGAAATAATATATGCAGAGCAAGCCAGAAGCCATTGGTTTATATAGAACCGAAACAAGAAAATTACCGCAGTAAAATTCTTTCCTTCAGTTCTCTTCTGTTTGCTTGCTTACTGACTTGCCCACTGGGGGAGATCCTGTGTGCTAGTTAACTTGCATCACAATGGCATTAGTTCATGTAAGGCGAAAGTGATGTGAGATTGGGTTAAAAAGTTGTTACGCAATAAAACTAATAAAACTTCTTTTTTTTGTCTTTTATTCTGGAATATTAGCTTCTTTCAGATAATTACTCCTAATAATTCCGATATGTCCACGGTTCAAAAGGCATTGTAATACCGGATAGCATTAGAAACCTTCCACACCTTCTTCTTCCTCAAAACATAAGGGCTTTGGGAGATAAATCACACGTTTGAAGCCGGTGTCTGCAGGTGGGGATAAGGTGTAGAAGGGCCTTTAGCATTTTATCTTTTGAAGGCGAAGATCATTTTAAGAAAAAAATAATTAAAATGATCGATTATAACAAAGGAGGTAAATCTTAATTTGATTTCACCGGAGCTTTGAAGCCCATTTGATATTATAATCACAGCTTCAACTTCTTACACAACAGGCTACTATCTTACGCATCAAGATTTTTTGTGAGCTTTCATAAATTAATTAAGACGGAAAACAGGATTAAGAGGATAAAAGAAGGAAATATACACATGTAATAAACATGCACCATGGCATGTAGTCACAGGGTGCGGTTACAAATGACGCGTGCTTGAGCCTCCACACAGTCTACCAGGCGCTATCTGCTCTGCCGACCCAAATGCTAATAGAAAGTAGACCCTCCTCTCTAAGATATTTTATGTGATGGATGACATTTTATGCCAACCCAAATTACTCTTGCAATAAATAAATTACGTGCAAATATAAGATTTAATTGAGATTTGTCTCTTCTTCATATCTTTGTCTCTAAGTTATGGTTTTAATTAATTTGTGGGATCAAGAATTAACAATGATTCATTTAGTCTATGATTTTCTCAGGCCACCAATTTCATGGTGTCAAACCAAGCAATCTGCTTTGAAATTCAAACTGTCTGTAGCTCATACAACCTCGTGCACAAAAAACACTGGAGTATATTGCACAATAACATAGGGAATTTCCTCAAAAACGTTACTTCATGGCGTTCTTGACTCGTGTCGGGGTGTTGTCGACTTTTTTTTTTTTTTTTTGTCCCTTTCATATCGAGAGTTTCTAACGGTAACAGAAATTGTCATACTTCTGGTTATTTTTTTTTTGCTTGTGGTAATACTATAATGGCTTGATGGTAATAATACATATTGTTGTTGTGGAGTGTTTTTTTTTATTATTTCTTTTTATAAGACAAAATGCCTTCATGGATAGCACCAACCATTATCATTACGGGTAGAACTAGAATGTTGAAATTGGGATGGCCACCGAAGAAAAGTAGAGATTAATGGATGTGGAATAGAATAAAGTGGGTGTCTATATATATATATACATACTTGACATATTTTAAAAGGATAAATACATATTCACAATGAAGATTTCAAATAATTTATTTTGAATGTTCTTGTTTAGATATAAACGTGATGTATAAGATTTAGAGTATGTTTGTTTTTAGATTTTTAAAGCATTTTTGAAAAAAATTAAGAATTTTTTATTTGTTTCAAATTATTTTTATTGATGTTTTTATATTATTTTTATGTGCTGATATTAATTTTTTTAAAAAAATAAAAAACAATATAATTTTAATGCATTTCTAAGAGAGAAACACTTTAAAAAAAAAACTACTATCAGAATATCAAATAGGCTTGAGATTTTTTCTAATATACATTGTCTTGATTTAGAAAAATTTAATGAATTTTACTGACCTTCATGTTTAAACACAAAAAAGAAAAGAAGAAGAAGAAGAAGAAGAAGCTAATCTTCTTACCTATCAAAAACTTATCACATAAATTTCGCAAAAGGGAATTTGGAAAATGCCAGGCAGAAGTGATGTTTTCCCCATAATTCAATTCAATCATTGAGCTTTTATTTAGTTATTGGTTACAATCATAACATCAATGTCATATTGCATACGACTAGTTGTTCTTCTAACCCATGCATTCAATGGATTTTTTATTCGGTAAAACAGTCAGTATTGTTTTTAATTTTTTTAATCCAATAAATATAACAATAATGAGTATGAGTATGAGAATTAGTATTAATATTAGTTAGTTTCTTAAATGTCTCGTCTATATTCACTTGCAATATTAACATGAAGCTTTTGGCTTATATTCCTATATTCATTTGCTAACAAGTTACAATATTTTAATCATTATAAAAAGTAGAGATAATGGATGAGACAAGCAAAGCTTCTTTTTTACTTAAAAAGGGGGAAGCGAAGAAACAATAATTGAGAGAATTGATGCTAAAAGGAGTAGTAAGAAACATCAATTGAGAGAAGTGATGTTCATTAATTCAAGGACACATGATCAAAATAGCCAAGGAAAATAGCATATATCCAACTGAGCAATGCCGATAGAAAGGGTTATCTAATCATCAAAATGAAAAATGTTTGCTTAAAGAATATATAGAACACAAGGGATCATAGAGCTATGTGTAATCATGAACCAATAAATATCAATCCATTTAAAGCATTAATCCATTCAAATCATTTGTTCATCATTCGTCTAATCTTGTCATTCATTGTATACCTAATGATATTCTAAAATCTAATTTGCTCAGAAATGAGGTTTTTGAATGTTTAGACAATGAGTAATCACACATTCATGTCAACATTCCTTTCTCCAAATCTTACGAAGTATAGATGGTTGGTGGTAGAAGATCTAACACTTGTAAAACAATCTCTTTTGGTGGGGTTTAGAGATCTCTAGATGATAAAGTTAGTGATTTTTAGTAAGAGATTGCAATAAATAGGAGAATTAACTTTAAATTCTAAGAACAAGAGTGTTTGCTCTTGTTTTTGTATGATAAATGCTTTAAGAATTACAATATGAATACTTAAAGAATATAAATTGTGAATTCTTTACATGGGTGGTTCATAGGGGTACTTATAGCACTTGAACCTTATCATGTTGTTGGAATAGGAAGGTTGAAGAGTCATTTCCTCATGTTAGTAATAACAAGTGATAAATATCCCTTACACAATATTAAAAAAGAAACAATTATCCCTTACACCATATTGATGAGAGATAAATATCCTTGTACAATATTAATGGCGATGGAAATATGGGAGGCCGTTAGAAGATTTTTATAAACTTAAAGGTATAGAGAGATGAGTATTCTTGACATTAATTTTTTATGTTAAAAGTCATAATGATAAACAAACGAAGTCTCATAGCCCAACACATGGCCTATAATGGTCGTCAAACTCATATTCACTTGGACTTGGCATGTTATCAAGCTTATGGGCAGCGGGTCTAATAGTTTGCTAGACCAATATCTACCTGAACTTAGCGCGTAGCTGAATTCAAGGATGATAGGCCTCACAACTTTATAGACCTATGAATATTTAGGCTCAGCACGTAGGTGAATCCAAAAACATTGAGTCTGGTAGCTCACCAGACCCATATGTACTTGAGCTCAATACGTAACTGAACCCAAGGATGTTGGGTTTAGCAGCTTGTCAGACTTACATCTACCTAGTCCTAACGTGTTGCTGAACCTAAGGATGTTAGGTTTGACAGCATGCCAAACCCATCTCTGTTTGGGCTTCGTGTGTAGCTGAACCCAATGATATTGGGTTTTACAGCTAGTTAGCTCCATATGTACCTGAGTTCAATACGTATTTAAACTTAAGGATGTTGGATATGAAAACTTACTAGATCTTTATTGATTTGAGCTTAATACATAGTTGAACTCACGGTTCTTGGATTTAACAGCTCATCAGCCCCATATGTACTTGGGTTCAACGCGTTTTTGAACCTAAGAATGTTGACTATTACAACTCAATAGACTTCTATGTATTTGGGCTTAATATGTAGTTGAATAGAATGATGTCAGGTTTGACAGCTTGCCGGATCCATATCTGTTTAGGCTTAATGTATAGCTGAACCCAATAATATTGGGTGTGTAAACTCAACAACCCCATATGTGCTCGGGTTTAATGTGTAGCTGAACCCAAGAAAGTTAGCTTTGGCAGCTCGCCAAACCAACATTTATTTAGGTTAAGTGTGTAGTTGAACCCAAGAACGTTGGGTCTAACAGCTCGTCATTAGCTCACCAAACCTTTATGTATTTAGGTTTAACGTGTAGCGGAACCTAATGATCTTGAGCATGACAATTTACTTAACTTTGGATGCCAATTGCCAGGAATGATTGAGTTGATAGTTTCCAAATTAATTACCTACTCACATGAATGTAACATGTATAGAGCTTATGCCAAAAAGAATGCGCACATCTATATATTGTTAACATTCCCACCATCATTTGAGGTTAACACTTAACCGTGCACCTAATTTTGTTGGACATGAATTACTCTCGATGGATAGTTTTACAGATAACTTTTTCCAGATATATATATATATATATATATATATATATATTCCAAAAAAATTTTTGTTTAATAATAAAAATAAAACATAAATCTCCTCTGCACTCTCCATCTTGCTGAACACGTTCAGTTTCTGATTCTTCTCTGCATATCATTGAAGTTTAGAGTGTGTGTACAGAATGCAAATAATCTTGATGATTTGTTGCTTGTAAAGTTGTAAAGAGAATATTAAGCATGTGCTCCTCTTTTACGAGAAAATAATACAGAGGAGATACACATCACATTTGAACTAATATCAGCATTCATTGAATTTCGGTTTACTAGGCTTTCGATAGAAAAATGAGCAAAGTTTGAACCGTGTGCGCAACCTTTCATGGAAAAAAAAAAAAAAACTTTTTGATCCTTTCTATTTTATAAAAAAAAAAAATAATTTAAATTTATAAAACTGAATGATACATCACCTGCCCATTTAAATTTATAAAGCCAAATAAACACAAATCATCCATTCTATTTTAAAAAGATAACGAGGAAACAACATGTTATTTGTTCATTCAAAAAAGGCATGAGGTTGACCTTTTTCTTTGAGACCATGTGGGTAGGTGAGTGGGCTCATTTAAATAGCCTTGAACTTTTTAATTTTTTTTTATCTTAAAATATTTTTTTAAAATAAAATTTGCAAAATTATGTGATTATGCCATAAGGTTAAATAAAATTAGAGCCATTTGCTGGTAATATTAATAGTTAATTTATAAATAAATTTACATGAATGTAGATTTTTTTTTAAAATTTGCTCATAAATATTCGATAAGAATGATATATATATATATATATATAATTTTTATATAATTTTATCAAATTAATTAGTTGTTTTTTTTTTAATTTTATGCAATTCCTTAAAAATTACCGAGTCACATTTATTTTTATATAGTTCATTTTAAAATTGTGACTTGATTCATGAGATCATGATAACCTCGTAGAAGAATGCAAATTGAAAAAAAAAACCCAATAATCAAAATCATATGTTTTTTTATATCAATTTTAATTCTAAACTATTTTGATTTTTAATAAAAATCTTCTATTAGAACCAAAAAAACATCAATGTTTTAATAAAACGAATTTTTTTCTTAAGAAAATTAAATATAAATAAATATGAGAACTTTTAAAAATGAATCAAAACTGATAAAATTAATATATAAAATTGTTCGGAAGTGAAACTATATATATATATATATATATATATATATATATATAATTGAAGGGTTTATCCAAACCTAAAATACTTTAATGGCGAGCCTACAAAGCATAACAGTAGCCGAGTGGCATATGTACATGAACCGAAGGCCACCTAAAAGCACCGGTGGTCATTAAATTGTCACAATAACTTAGTTGGCACCGGAACATCGGAGGCTCTCCAGAGTTCCGAACGAGGGTTCTACACATTACTTTACTTGCACCTTTCATTATTATAGTAATATATAAAAATAATTTCAAAGACCAAAATGTTGAAGATTTGGGCAAGCATGTTCAAAATTGGTCCCACCGTGGTCCCATTGCATCTGGTAGAACGTTTTGTTCTCAGATCATAAAAACTTGACCCCATTGCTTGTTAGGTTTGATAATGGGATGGAATGGATAGAACAATTTTTTTGTTCACTGCTTTAAGATACAATATCTAAGAGATACAAATATAGATAAATGCGTCACTCTAAAAACACAAAATAAATTATTACTTTAGAGATACAAAACTAAGATATAGTCAGTCGCTAAAAAAAAAGATAAATTTGATTATTAATAAAGACTTAATTTTTCTTTAATATTCATAGAATATTATATTAATGAATCTAGAGTAAAGATAAATTCCATGAGATAAAAAAGCTTTGCAAAGAAAATTATAAAGTTGTTATAATTATGAAATTCTTATTGCATCAAAGTATTGTTTCTAAAATGTTCTTGGTCGATGCTCTCTTAAATATTGGACATTCATTAAAGCCGTAATGAATATTCTTTTCTTTCCTTAAAAAAAAAAAAATAGTTGTTCTCATAAGTTGAGGTATAAGGGATACCTAAAACTATTATGTAGGTGCTGTTATAAGATATGTACACAGAACTGATCCGCATGAGAATTTCATATGGAAAGATCACCTATGTTTATGGAAAGGCTCATGTGACGGTTATGTAAGTTATTCTTAGACTTGAGATCACTAGATTATTTTATATAGATAATGTTATTTAATCATGTTACACGTTATCTTAATAGAGGTAATGAAAGGGCAAAAATTAGATATAACATAAACTATGAAGGTACTTGAGTGATTAAGAGATGATTCATTACCTTAGGTGAATTAGAAAAAATATTTTATCTATTTTTAAACAGTATTGATTAAGAAATCCTTGGTTAACATGGAATGAGATCTTAAAAGAGTTTCAAATTTTATTCAAATGATACATACATGATTTAACATGGCAAACATACTATATGCTTTTAATGTTATATCAAAACATTATTGATGAAAAGGATATTAATTACAATGATAAACTGATCATTAAAATGTTAAGTCAAATCCACTAATGACTTTTCTAATAATTAGGGAATCATGACACGTTGATAGACAATGCATCTGATTTTCAAATATAAATTAATCAATTGTTTAATTGATAATAATTTAAATTTTTAATTTATTTAATTTATTTAATTATAATTTATATTTGAGCCAATATATTAGGAACCTAATGGGTCACACACGTTAATAACCATTAATCAGAAATTAAATATGATGATTTAATTATGTATGACTTATTAAAATATATTTTAGAAATTAAAGACTAAGAATATTATTAATACATGGATTATATTTCTAGATCTAGAAAAATCAAGTAACGACTTGATTGAGTTAATTTCTAAATTTTTCCTTGAATTAATATATGAATATTATTCAGGGGACGAATTAATATTTTGTTAATTTATAGAGTTTTTTAGATTTCTTTATAAATAGCAAGTTATGCCTCTTTTTTTTTTTTTAAGAGGTTGTTTGTTAGACAGAAAAACTACAAAAATATAAAATTAGAGCTTGCATTCTAGGCATAGTAGTCTTTCTCTTCTAAATATGGATTTAAGATATTTATCACTGGTGGTTTATGTGGATTACCGTTGGAGGCTAGGACAATTGGATGACTTGTAGTTTGTGACAACCCAACTTTTAAAGCATCATTCAAAGCCAAAAAGATAATATTTTCAGGTAATAAATTCATAAACAACTCTAGATATGTCTAACAGAATCTTAGAGACTCCTCGAATAATTTTGTTTTATAGTTTCTGATACGTGTATGATATTCGGAAACTCAACACTGGAATCATAAAAAAAAAAATCTAAGATGCTGTTATACAGATCTAGAGTTGTTTAGGAATTTATTACTTGAAAATCTTATCTTTTTTGCTTTAAATGATGCTTTAAAAACCTAAAGTTGTCATATTTAGGATAAGGTTTATTTGTAAGCGTCTCCATTCTCTACACTTTCAGTGGCTAGAGAAAAGAAAGAAAATGTAAGTTTTGTGTTACTATGAGATCTTGAATAAGACATCAATTTTATCTAACACATTGTAATATCTTATTTTTTAATAGTAAATTTACCTTATCATCTTGCTCATGAAGTAGGTCTAAATTGTCAAACTATGTAAATTCCTCCAATACTTTTATGTGATTAATTATGTTTATTTTTATGTATTTTCCTGCTTCCTAATAAATTTGAAATTTTAGGGTTGTTTTCTTCCACCGCTGCAAAATTCGGATAAAAAAAACTTGCTGCTGCCTTTCATGCCCTTTTGGTTTTTAAGCAAATACCTGGCATTCACAACGTTGCAAATCACAATTTCCCTCGATTCGATCGACCAATTAAAGGTTCCTGACAAGCCTTGTCACCTTCGGCAGTGAAGCTTTAAGTGTTTCTAAGCGAGTCCCAGAAAACCCAGTAACTGCAGTGATAGCCAGCTTGTCTAAAACCTTTCTTCCCTCGGAATCCATTTGCCGTATGTCTTCGGATACAAGGAAAACGAACCAGTACAGTACTGGTACCCAACTTGTATAAGAATGCATGGTGCCAATTTATTCTCAAATACGCAAACAACTCTGTGAAAAACCGCTGGCTCTGCACTTAATGATCCTGCCATTGTTGACCGTACGGAATATGATAATGCAAGGAATACTGTTTGTGGAAACTAAACTATCCCGATGAACAGAGCTCTGTGTGTATCCCATCGCCATTAATTTCTCAGTCCTTCCCATTTTTGTGATTCATTCTCAAGAGCAGTAGACACTTTGATGACCTTTTTCATTACCTTGGCTGCAGCAATATTGGGCACAAATGATCTGTCCTAGAAGCATGACCTACAGATCAACTGAAATTTGATAAAACTATAGGCTATAGCACTTTATTTATAAATGAACAAAAACTCCTTTGGCCCAACTCTTATCCCCTCGAAAGCCACCTAGAGGCAACTTAGGACAAGGAAATCAATCGACAGCAGTTATTTCGGCCAGCACAGCACGTGCCTCCCTCCCCCCCTAGAGAATAGCGTGTCTTTACTTCTTTCTTTTTATGCAATTTCGACACTAGTCACCTCTAGTTAATACAGAGTTCCACATAATCTGCCCGAAGAGTATTTACGAATTTATTGCTTGGTTGCGTTCCCGCAAAATGTCTTTACTCCCGAGAACTGTCGAGATTGATACTGATCAGGTCTAGTGCCTCCTTCATAGCCGTTGCCTCATTCGTTACAGTGCCACGCAAGGGGTGCATCACGTGTCAAAATGCAATTGATGGGAATGGTCGGTCCAACGAGTAACCAGACGTGTGTATTTAGCCTGATTGCAGGTCAGGATTATGGGGACTCGCGTGATGAGCCGGTCACTTCGGTGGCTTAACCTGGTTAGAGTTTGGTTCCTCTTTTTTATGTTGGGAGTCTTTATAAGCGGATAAGATGATCCAGTTGGTTTAGGAGATTAGCATGAATTTATTCGCCCTGAAAATAACATTTCCCTGTAGTCTTAGTATTATAAATCAGGAGTAACATGATTGCATCCTATAGTATTATGGTGTCTTGTTTTGGATCCTAAGGGAGTTTGCTCATAAGAAAAAGAGAGATGGTAGGGTTATGATAAGAAGACTGTCAGCTTTTTACTATTCTGAAAACTTGTGTTTGAGAATGTTGTTGTGGTTGTTTTTTAAAGTATTTTACATGTCGAAATAGAGTAAAGTAATGTTTTCTTATTTTGTAAAAATTATTTCTATAATACATCTTTTCAAATAAAAGCTGTATGGATTTGAAATTTGCATATCTCTACACTACCTTATGCTTAATGTTTATTAAATAAAGAGGCATGGTAAGATTCAAACTTGTGATCAGATTATTAAAGTTTTAATATCCTGTTAAAAAATTATTTCAATTAAATATCTAAAGTAAGTTTAAAATATAATTTATATTATTTTGTAATAAAATTAAAAGGGAAGAAAGAAACGACAGAAAAGGATCTATTCAAAACATAGAAAAGACAGGGCCCGCGGTCGCAGTCCACATTAGGACCATCGAACATCAAGCTCAAGACTAGGACCCATCAGAACCACTCACCGCAACACGAAGAAGATCTGATACTGAAGGCTTTGAATGCAAATTGCCGTCGAAGGGAGGGCTCTTCCTTCAGGATACCGCCTGGTTTAGTGGATTACTTAGGCAAGGCTTGGCCACATATGAGACCGAAAGCATTTATAATCCTACGCGGGATAGGAACAAGATTCAGTGTCATACACTATTCCAATTATCACAGGTAGAAATATGAAATCAAGCTGTGGACGGAAGCTCGCTGGCATTTATTAAGCTTCCGACTCTTTTATTTGGCCCATCTTCAGTGCCCCATGAAGCAGGATACCACTGCTTCAAATATTCAAACACGTAGCCAAACATCACTTCTCTTCTATTCTTATCCTGCTTTAGAATGCGATTCTCGAAATCTGGACAAGCTGCGATCCTTGTTTCCACGATCGACCAGTTTTCCGTCTTCAGGTCGTTTTAGTCTCAATGTGTAAAGCCTACGAGCTCGGCTTTCGGACAAGGAATGTGTCTGAAAAAGCGGTGTTTTTAACATTTTTTTAGGAGTACATACCCTTTACAATTTCTTAAAGCGATAACTCAACTATAAATACATCAACTTTTAACATTTTTTTTCATTTCAGTATGTTTTTTTTTTTAGGAGTACATACCCTTGTCATTTAATCTATTCTTAATTTTAATTATTGAAGAAAAACTTTCCCTCCTAAATTATTTTGCGCTTTTCTACCTTTTGGATAAAAGGATAATTTACTATACAAAAAGTTGAAAAGCTTAAATAATTTAGAAGGGAAAGTTCTCCAAAAATAAAAGTACAAAATCATAATTTAGTAGTATGAGATCTTGTTTAAAATTATTTAGTAGTATGAGATCTTGTTTAATATTACAGTCTAATTGTATTTAAAAATAATTTATTTTTTGAGTTTTAAATTTATTTTTTATATTATTTTTTAATTATTTTGATATCTTGATATTAAAAACTTAAAAATATATATTTTAATATATTTTAAAAAGTAACATTTATCATACCAGTAAATAAATTCTAATAATAAGATACAAGTAATCATGTAATAGAGCAATTCATAGAATTTGAATTAAAAATAATTTGTTGATGGTTTTGAAAAAACTAATGTACTCAAATAGAAAAATTAAAAATTAAAAACCAAAACTTTAAAAATTGACATATTTATAGTATAATTATCCCATTTCTTAAAGATACACGAGAAGCTTTTTTTTTTTTTTTTTCTTAATTATTATGATAGATGATTATGAGGTGGCACTTTCGTATCTAGGGTTCTTGGACAGAATTACGTCAATGAATGCTAATATATTGAATCTAATTTTAATTTAATTCAATCAAAGTTTTTTCTCATAAAAATTTGTAATCGTAGAGTTAAATCTTTCATGCTGATTATAGCTGAATCTAATTTTTTAAATGTTTTTTAAAATTATTTTTTATTTTAAAAAAATATTTAAAAAATATTTTTTAATATACTGATATATATATATATATATATATATATATATATATATATATATATATATATATATATATAAACACATTATTGCAGAGACAATAGAATTCCTGCTTTTCTGTCAGGACCTACCCTGGCTGCTTTGCTTTCTACACTCACATCACCGATAGGATCAGCAGCCATATATATATATGTATTTAATTAGGAGGATTACTTGCTTTGAACTTGAAGCATAAAGAGTATCCGATGCAAGTAACCAATTCACATCACATCATAGGCAAAGGATAAATTGTGTAACTTGCATTAAAAAATAAATAAATGGTGAAGTAACAGTGAATAAATTATTCTTGATGAAATAATATGTTTTGGTGATGTCATTGTTTATAAATGTAATATTTTAATAATATTTTATTTTAATATCGTGGTATTTGTCTCACTAATATGAATCATGATATTAATTATTATTGTGTTTTTTAATTTAAATTTAAATTTTAATTGATATCGTGTTTTATAAACGTGATATTTTAAATTTTCATGCTTCTGAAATGCTATATTTAGTGTATCATATCTTGAGTAGTACATTATGTATGTTTATTATTCACTTATCAAATTTGTGATCAAATGCATCACGATTTTCAATTTCGACGTCGCTTTATAAAAGATTATTATCTTGGCAGCGTATCTTCCTTTATCATTTGAGAAATGGACACGTACATGTAAGGACATGCTACCTTATAATAGGCTTCAAGAAAAGGGTTAGATTCCCTCTCCAAGGGACGGGCCTTGGTCCAGGAATTTGCATGTTCTAGAAGTAAAGAGACAAGCAAGTAGAATTAAGAATAAAAATTGATAATAAACTCAAGCACTAGAGTTCAAGGGCTACAAATCTAGGCCTATTCATCAAAACTTTTAAATGTTAAAAGCACCCCCCCTAAGATTTCGTATAACGTAGAATATGGACACTAGGTGAGCATTAATAATTTATAAGAAAAAGTTAAATCACGTGCATTTACTTTTCTGTACAAAATAGGTGAATTATTATAGTTTTTTTTTATATTATTTTTTTCAACACATGATTTTTTTTTTTTTTTTTATATTTTTTTAAAATTATTTTTATTAATTTTGTTTTTTAAATTGAGATAATTGAGGTTTGCGGGTTTGTTGAGGTAATTTGGATTGTCTTAATTTATGAATCCGGTGATGTTTTTTTTAATTAAACTTGATTTTTTTTATAATTTACTTTTTTAATATTATTGAAAAAATTATTTTAGAAAAAAAACTACATTATTAAACTTTATGAAGTAACAAAAATTAAAGGACATGATGGAAACCATTGTAAGTTTAACACTCATTGCACTGTGGATTACTCAAAAGTGTTTTGTTTTCTTTTTTTTTTGATTTTTTATTATGATAATTTTTTCAAATCTATTTTTGTCTATTCACAGGTTTGATGAGTTTACCAACCGATACGATATGCTTTTTTGTTTTGTTTTTGGTCTTCTAATTGTTTTAAATTTATTATATTTTGATTTTATTATTTAATATTAGATTGGTTGAAAAATAGACTGTATTAATGATTTTTGTTTGCTTTATAGGGATAATTGTCTTAAATATGTCTATTTTTAGGTTGATACTTAATTTTATGAGCATCTATTTTTATTATATAGTTAAATAAAAAAATTTATGAAAAAAAATTATTAAACTCAAAAGAATTCATGACCTGGGTCATAAGGAGCCGGTGTCAATCCAATCTATTATTATCTCAATATTTTTTTTTAAATTATCATCTTAAAATTTTTTAAAAAATTAAATCATGTTTTTACCTATCATCAAGATTGTATTTGGATCTATGAAATTGATTGATTTAATCGAGTTAACTCTCATACGGTTTAATTAATAACTTGAGTTAACTAAAAAGTTGAGACGAAAGATTTTAAAATTAATCCATCTGATTAAGTTTTGTAACACTATCAAAATATTCTTTATATTTTTAATATATTTTAAATAAATTGATACAAATTCGTGACATAATGTGGGCCAATATACTAGTTCATTATCAAAAGGAGTCTGAAGAATTTCGGCAAACATATGGACGATATTAGCTGAATTATTAGGCACAAAAGGGAGATTCAAAGTCATCTTTCCCGTATTTCAATTATATGGGTTTGAGGTCGGGCAGTTGCGATGGAATTGATAGGGATTTTGACAGAAACCCACAAGAAGAGAGAGAGAGAGAGAGAGAGAGAGAGAGAGAGAGAGAGAGACCTTATCTTTATAGCTAATGGGGTACTAATACCTGATTTTAACAATTTGGTATGGCATCAGAATGGCACTGAAAAGATTAAAAGCCACCTTACTGGCATCAGAAAAGCTAACGTTCCTTCTTTCTCTCTTCTATAAAAATAAAAATATGGCACCTTCACATTTCTTATGTCCGATTTCAGAAGATGCAATGTTCCTGCTTACTTTGAATAAATGCAATGATGATGATAGCTCTCTGTCGCTTCTAACAGTGTTTAGAAAAAAAACAGTGATCATCCTCGTTTAAGGTTTCTTCCTCCTTTCCTCGTATCTGGTAATTTCTGGCTGCTCGTCGACTTTTGTAAGCTTGTAAACTCCCTGAATCTGAAAAGACTAGTGCTACAAATTAAGGGATGCCATCCCCTTAACAGCAGTGTTTAGAAAAAAAATCGTGATGGGAATTGAAATTAACCTTATATATATATATATATATATATATATATATATATAGAAGATGATAGCTTACAAAAGGAGTGAAACTTAAACTTATGCTAGATGTCTCCCCTATCGTAGGACTGATGACTGATCATAATTAATTAAGTCATGCGCTTGGCTTATCACCAACAGTCAGTTGATTTCCCGGAAAACTTATGAAGAACAATCCTGGTGAATCGTGGTACCTCTCATAATCTGCAGTATTTATGATCTTATTCTGTACCAAGACGGCAGGGCTAAGCAGACATGAAATGACAACTCAAGTCATCAGAATTTCGCCAATAAAATCTGAAGCTCTTAGCATAATCCAGAAAAAAGATTCCAATGCTTCATTTATTGGAAGTTGGAGTTCAGACAAGACAGCTAGCTAGCAATTGATTTGCATTTTTCATGCAGTTCATCTTCCAACATTGTTGACAAGTAGAGCATCCATAAATCCATGAAGTCAGAATGCAATGTGATGGAGACGATCAAGTTCCCCAATCTCTTGGAAACATAAACAGTTATATCTCTGTCAAACCTAAACAGCAAGATAAACACGATTAAGAAACTATCTCTCTCTTAGTCCCTTGCATTTAACAGCGGTGTATCTCCTATTTATCTTAAATGTTCATATAAACTATCCAAAGCTACATAGATTTTCTTCCTTTGCTCATGCTTGGTATCTTTTTGCTACAAACTCATGGGTCTACTTCCCTATTTGAAGTTGTAATCCAAAAGTAAGAGACCAGATTTGCAAGTAAGTTTAGCTTATCATAACTATAGCATTCTAAACAAATTAGATGTTAAAGGAAAGTCTAGTTTTCATATATTTTAAAATTATTAGAATGTAATTCTAAATGTCATGATAAATTTGCAAACACTGTAAAACATATAAAAATGCTAGCATGTATACATTATATATCCAATATTGTATTGCATATACTATTCTAGAATAGTTTTATAAATTTATGCAATTAAGCTCCTGTTTGTTTCATGGAAAGTAGTTTTTTGAAAATCACTTTTCAAACTTTTCTTCGTTTGTTTATCATTAGAAAAATTTGGTTAATAGTTTTTAGTTAAAGAAAAATTTAGCTTAGTTTATAGAAAGTACTGTTTTTCCTTTTATTTTGAACGAAATACACTTTTCAGAAGTTGTGAAAGAATTAGAAATATCATAGTATTTTGCTGATTATATCAAATTTGATCCTCAAATTTTTGAATTGCTAAATATTTTATTTTGAATTTTTTTTTCCAATATCATCCCTTAGAATTTGATTTAATTTGATTTTTATATTAACTTTGATACTCATTCTTTTCATTGTTATTTATTTTATTTGAGATAATTTATGAAATTATATTTATTTTTTTCAATTTCATTCTCATTCACCTTTTAATTTGTAAGATTTATTTCTCATTATTTTAATAAACTTCAAAAACAAAAAAATATTAATAAGTTATTTTCCAACTTATTTTTCATGATATAACCAAATATTGAAACGTTTTTTTCAACTTATTTTTCTTGACACCACCAAATATTTGGATAATAATTCACTTTTCAAAAATTTATTTTCCAAAAGAACCACTTTTCAAAATAAAACTATTTTCCAACAAACAAACGGGGCCTATGTTCTACTTGGTTTTTCTAGGTCTAGAGTTACAATCACATGTTTTAATGATATTATAGTTCTTAATTTCTAAAACTTATTTATAATCAAGTCACACTTGATTAATCATTTTAGTTTAATATCTTATCAATGGTTCTCAATGTGTGTAACTTATTAGGTTCCTTAATATGCTAGTCTAAATATAAATCATAATCCTAAACAAAATAAGATTAAATCAATTAAACAACTTAATTTTTATCAATTTTAAAAACTAATTGATTTATATTTAAAAATCAAGTGCACCGTGTAGTAATGTTTTATGATCTACCAAATATTAAAAAATCATAAGTGGTTTGACTTTATCGTTTAGTGACTAGTTTTTTAGTGTAATTATTATTCATTCATCAAGAATGTTGTGATTTAGTTATTTAAACATAAAGTATGTATACTTTGTTAAATCATATTTGTTCTCAACAATATAATTGTTGATTCTTTGAATAAGATTTAAACTCTTTTTAAAATCCATTCCATATTGTGCAAGGATTTCACAATCAATACCATTCGAAAACAGGTGAAACATTTTTTCTACTTCACCTAAGATAATGAATCCTCTCTTGATCACTAAATTATCTTCATATAGTTCATGTCATATCTAATATCTAGTTGTTTATTAACATTGATTAATGCAATGTGCAATTAAGATCAAAGCATAATATTCTTTATATAAGATAACTTAGTGATTTAAAGTCTAATAATCATTTACATAATTGTCACATGAGTATTCCTATAAAGACAAGTGATTTCTTCATATGAAATCCTCGTGTGGGTGAATTCAGTGTCTATATCATATAATAAACACCTACATATTAATTCCAGGTATTTTTTATTTCTTATTTTTCAGCTTATGAGAACAATTGTTTTTTTTTATATATATAAAAAATAATATAATATGTATTAGTCTCAATAGCTCAAATTAATATCAAATCTGAATAGAAGAATTGACTAAAAAATATCTAGAAATAATGTTTTAATGAAATAAGAATCTCATAGTTAGAATCGCATTATAAATTCATTTGCAAAACATTTTGTTCCCAAAGACTTTATATCTTTACTCTAGTTTTATTATTCAAACATAAATGAATATTAAAAATAAGAAAGTTTTTATTTTTAATAAATATGTTTGTACATAAATAAAATTAGTATTAAGTGTAACCAACTGATTGACTGAAGACATATAAAATAACAACATCATTAGATTGGATCTTTCTGAACAAATACTATCAAAGATATCTAAAGCTTCTCTAAACAACATATTAAAGAGCTAGCTTAGAATTATTGTTATTCATGTAAATATACACATATTCAACATCATTTTAAAAACCTATAATTCACTTTTTACATCGCTAATTTTTTTAAACTTTAACAAAATATAAAAGGCGTGGGGTTTTCATTGTAGCAATCCACAGTGAAAACCCAATTTTTCCTTTTAAAAAAAAAATGAATAAAATTATGGATGTAATTTGGTAATTTCACAAGGGTATATTTTTCATTGTCAAATTTAAAAGAGGAAATTAAGTATTTTTCACTTTTAGCATGCATAGTAAAATGACAATTCTACCTATAGATTAAAAAAATGTTAAAGATTATACAAGGGTGTTTTGTATTTTCAATTTTTTAAGAAAAATAAAATGATTTAAATGCCCTTTAAAATTGAATTTTTTTAGCTTACATCTAGGGATGTTTTTATATTTTTGTTTGGTTTTTTTTTTTTTTTACTATCAAGTTAGTTTAAGGGCGACTTTATCATATATATATATATATATATATATATATATATATATATATAGGCAATTGATGCATGTATTGTACTTGTCAGCGCATTAGCGACCCTCACGCCCTTTAGAAAATGTGTGTGGGCCATCTAGTTACCAAATGTTTCATATCATGGTGGCCATTGGAATCGTCTCGGTATCCTTGTCGTGATAAGGTGGTGTATATAGACAAGACTATCTGGTTTCGTACTTGCGTTTTTTTTTTTCCTCTCTCTCCTCAATTTTCATACTTTCCATTTCAAGTTTTCAAAAGCAATCCTTTAATTTGTTATTCCTTTAGATTTTGTCCATATTCTTTTAATTACTATTTTTTATTTGGAATAATTTATAAAATTAGAATTTTTTTTTCAATTTCATCCCCCTTTATTTTTTTCATATTTCAAATTTTATCCCAATTATTTTTATTACTATTTGTTTTATTTGAGATAATTTTTTTTAATTGATTTTTTTTTACATTTCCATCCTCTTTAACTTCTTTTTTTCAATTAAGTTTGATCTTCATCCTTTGAATTGCTATTTTTTTCACTTTGATAAATTTTTTAAATTGATTTTTCTTCTTATTTCATCATTCAATATTAAAATAGGTGACAATAAGATAACCTCATAAAAGAAAATAAAAATTAACATGATTTAACCCATATTAACTTGCAAAATATATTTCTGGTAATGAGACTAATATAAAAAAGAGTAAATCAAAATAAATTATAAAGTTCAATTTCTAATTGACCCTGTCAAACCTAATATTAAATTATTAAATTTATAAAAGTTTTAATAAAAAAAATAACACAAAAAATAAGTCAAATTATCACAAGTTAAAAGCACTATTCTTGAATTATAAAATTAGAATAACCTAATAAAAAAAACTTTTTTAAAAAGATAGAACTTGTAAAGCATCGTTTGGGTAAATAACTTGTCTTTAACTTGAATATTTTATGGTCACTTTCGGTAATAATAATAATAATTAAGATTCAAGTTTTCAAACCTTAAATCTCAAATTTTAATTTTTTTCATCTAAAAATACATTTTAAAAAATTAAAAACTTTGATAAACACAATCTTAATCCTAAATTAGTGTACAAACAAAAAGCCAAGCCAATTAAAAAAAAACTTCACGAGTTTGAAGAAAAAAATCACCTTCATTAAAATTTATTGATCTGTTATATGATCGTTGATCTTTTTATATGATCGGAACGCACTCCACCAATCCTCTTTCTCCTCTTTCTTTTCTAATCACTCATTTTGAACAGTGAGAGTGAAAAAAGAGCTCTATTTTTTTCTTGAACCTAAAATTATATTTTGTAATTTTTTATACAACGCAGATGTAAGTACATTCAAAACAAAATAAATTGTAACACAAAACAATGTATTTAAAAAATTCTAGGAACATAGCAAATTTACGTTGAAAACAGGCAATAATGTTAATGTCAACATGTTCATTAAAAACGTAGATTTGCTTTCTATATATATATATAAACAGCATTAATTTACAGCCTCAAAAGCACTACTTTTAAATTAAGTATCAGCATACAGAAATCACCATGAACACGGTAGAGTTTAGAATACCACTGGGACCTGCAACATTGGAATTTAATACGATCGATTGGAGTGTGTGTGTGTGTGTCTCACTTACAAAGATTCCAGAAAGAGAGACTATGGAATTTGGTGTGCACAGACGCCAAGCAAATATCAGGTGAATAACAGTGGTCGTATGCCTACTGAGAATCGCATTCCACCGTGCTTGAAACTTCATTGTGATAGCCAAATACCGAATTCAATAAACACACGATGGGAAATGGAATTGAATGCATAACGTGATTTTCAAGGATAAATCCACAAGTGCTATTTCAACAAAAATACAGCGTCTATGCTACTATCATCAACAATTTCTCTTCAAGTCTATATACAGTGTCTATAATGCTTATACATAAAATTCATATTTAATAATAGAAAAAGAAGAGTATAGTGAAAAAAAATGTTCAACAGTGTGTGAATCAGTGGCACTAGGCAAATAGAAAGTAAAAGTAAATAGCCAAATCAAAGAATCAGTGATGTCAAGGAACCACAAGCATTTAAGAATGATCAAGGCAAAGGCATGGGAGGCTTCCAGCTTGAGAACTCAACCATGTTTCTGTTAACAATAGTTCGATTGTGCAGCCAGAATGTCTCAGCTGATTGGTGAAACTGCCGTACTTTTCTCTGAAGTTCCCACATTATTCCTTGCATTGCAGAACACGACTCAAGTTCTGGAGCATATACCCACAAGCATCTTACTTGTCTACCTGCAGCTATCATCCGCTCTACATCTTCATCTGAAAAGCAAGCTCAAAGCTAATTGCATGACCCAGGACAATATCCAAAACATGGAAGAAGCAATCATATTTAATTTAACCTGGAATTGATTCTAGATACTCCAAGAGTTCCAGCCCTATTCGAGTAGATGGCCATTTGATTGATATCTGGGTGTAGTCAATCACGTTTTGGAAAGGAAATTCTGCTTGATCTGATAATATAACTGGGACACACTCCTGTTTAGCAAATAAATAGAATCACTTTAACTGACCTCCATGTATGTGGAATGTGTGTGTGTGTGTGAGTGAGTGAGAGAGAGAGAGAGAGAGAGAGACCACAAAAAAAGACTCATAAAACCTAAGTGTCCAAGAAGACTCTCCACGTGGAGCAACGCAGAACTTTGCATTGCGCAGGTGTTGAAAATATTCCATCCTTACAAATTTCTCAGGACCGCTGAACTTCAACTCTGGACATTCCAACTGTTTATGATGTCATTATGTATACGCTATATCACTTATAAACAAATATGAGTATTAACAGTAATCTTCATCTCAGGCATGATGGAGAATATCCTACCGAAACAAAGTTACAAGGCTGAGTATGTTAAACAGAATGCACAAACAAGTGACAACCCACAAACACTCATAAAGACTCTGTTCCTTTGCCAAAGGAATGCACAAGAACAATATGCAAGTGTCCCAAATCCAATCATAGACTGAAGTCACTGCCAAAGAAATATATTGACTGGATTCAGCTTGCATGTGCAAAAATATGCAATGAAGTGAGCACAAGAAAAGGCTAATGTTAAGTTCCTCCCTACTATGACTGTTCTAACAGATACATAATACATGTTTTATATATGGCAGATCAGCTAAGCATGGTCAGTTTCAAAAGCCAAAAAGATGGATACTGAGCCATATTAATATTTCAGAATTTGTGCTTCAAGTTCATACAGAGACCAAAACTAAATCAACAATGAATGATCCAATATGTTCTACACATCAAGACAAAGTCATATGAGTAACCACAAAATCACATAACATCACACAACGTACCTAATCTAATTGTCAAAAACTGAATAAATATATAAATAAATATACCTTATCTGGATACTGCTTTGCAAGCTCTATTAACTTCAGGCGCCCAACTTTCCCTTGCGCACGACCTAAATAATTCGCTAAATACTTCCTCTTTGACAAAGGTAGAGGTTGAGCCATCGCTGCACCTCTTTTAGTCATCCCATCTTCAACATTCCCAGGAATGATAATGTCTTTCCATGTATTAAAAGAACTCGTGTCTTTCTTATCAGTCCTATCCCCCTACACTAACACACAACCCAACATTCTTAAAGCCATAAGCTTCAAAATCACACAGAATTAGGACCATATGGAAACATCAGCAACTCAAGCAGGTAAATGTAGTATGTCAAGAAGTAAGAATGGTACCTCAGGAGTAAGAATTATGGATCGATTAATGTAAGTCGCCCAAGATCTAAATAAGTGAGCTCCGGCACCACTGCAATCGCACAAAAGCAAGAACATATGCGTCAACATCCCAAAAAACATAGACGAAGAGGATCAATGCTATAAGCATTCTAATAAATCATAGCGAATTCAAGTTGAAGCCAAAGAATGATTATATACCTAGGGAAGACAAAAATGTGATCACGTCCTCCTGATCTTCTAAAGTAGGGCATTTGACTCAATGCCTGAAAAATTGACATCACTAATAAAAATTACATCTTCAGTTTGAATTAAAGAAGTATTATTTAAATTAAAAAAAAATTACCTTAACATAAGTGTGGTTAATTTCCTTATCATTCAAACCACCCATCATCCGTACACATTTAGCATAGGCAGGCACAAAGAATAAATTAGCTTCCTCTTTCTTTCTAGTCCTAAATCTCGATTGCAGCAACAACTTGTGTATCTTAACCTGTAATAGAGTCGAATAAAATTATAAAAAGAGAATGAATAATAACTGAAAGCCCTTGGATTGTGCAAGAAACTACCTGAGTGCCCCACTGGCCTTTAACGCAAGCATCAACAGAGATTTTTCCTTCTCTGCCTCGCAACAGTTCCTTCAATCCGTCAATTTCGTCTTCCTCGTAGACGTAGATCTTGAGGGAGAGGTGGGTCCCGTAGCCCATCTGGGGCCAGGAGATAGATCCATCGTCGGAAAAGTGAACGACGTTTTGTGATGTGTGGTCGTGATTTAAGGAGGAGGGAGGGCAAGTAGTGAACGGGTGGTCGAAGAGGCGAGTGAGTAAGAAAGTGGAGGCGACTAGGAGGAGAGCGCCAATCTGGTGGGAGCGGGTGCATGATGGTGTATTGTGGTGGTGAAGAGAGAAGATTCTGGTGGGTTTGTTGTTCGGGCTTCCCATTTTGTTTTCTGTTCTAGTGAAGTGGAGGTGGGGTTGTTTAGTGAGTGAGTGACGAGGGGTAGGAGAAGAGAAAATGGGAAAACTTTAAAAATACCCCCAGCTATAACAATTTATTTATTTATTTTATCAAGCTTTCGCATACTAATTAACGCGGGTGTTTGACCCATTAAGAGTTTTTTAAAAATTAAAAAAAATATAATTTTATTTTTATTTTTAAATAATTGATAAACTGAAATAAAAATATATTATTTTAATATATTTTTCAATAATTTTTTTTTTTAAAATAATTGTTATTACCCTCTCAAACACTCTAAAAACTTTTTTTTTTAACAACTATTTTTTGTCAATATAATTAGTCATTAAACCAAAAACTTATAACAAACCATTAATGTTTTTTAAGGTTAATTATCATTTATCACCCAAAAAAAATCAGTTAGAGAAAGAAAAACAGAAAACACAAATAGTTATCCTGGATGGTTGAAACAAGCACAAAAAACATGGTTATGAAATCCTATATGGTTATGAAATCCAAATTGGATTATAGGTTCAAGATTTACATGAATTGATTTAGTTAATTTAATTTTAATTTTTAAAAAAAAAATCTCCAATACAATGTTTGATAAAAAAAAAAGTTTTTCTATTAAAAAAAATATTAAAAGAGATCTAATTTTTATTATGGCTCTAGACATAAAACACTGTGAATTGAAATACTATGAATTAAAATAGTGTAAACATATTTTTTTTTCCCAAATGATGTCTTCATTGCACAAAATTGATTGTGAACAAAATAATCCAGACATGTTTCTTTATTATATTGTAATGACTATTTTACCATAAAAAGCAAAAAAAACCCCTTTGGATGAGTGGCTGTTTTGTCTTTTTAAAAAAGAAGTAAACAATTAGGAGTGAAAAAAAAAATTAGCATAAACAAAGGAGCTTCTCCATCTTTTTCAATTTTTAAATAGTAAAATGGTAAAATTACCTTTTGTTGTAATTCTTAAGTAGGGTCAAGACTAATTAAGTATTTTAATATACATAAATTGTTATTTAAATTCAGAACTGCTAGCATGCCAGTACGTGGGTATCACCTATGCTTTTTAGATGGTGCATGTGGGGCCTAAATTGCACTAAACACAGTTTTCTGGACGATGTTTGATGCGTCTCACCACCCCTATCAGTGGCGAAGGCTTGTGTTTGCAACCATCACGTGGAACTGGTGGAAGAGCTACGACCGCGAGTTTTTCTCTCCTCCTCCTTTCCTTTTCTAGAAAATCATGTTGGCCATTGAGAAAAAAAAACAAAAAAGTCTGACTATTTGGTTATTAAGTTAAATTAAGTTATTTTTTTTATTGTAATATATTTGGTTTTGAATCATTTATTGAGTTAATTTGTTTTTTTCAATTTCATCCCTTGACATTTGATTTTTATATCAAATTGCTTATCATTCTCTTAATTACAATGTATTTAGTTTTGAATCTTTATTAAGTTATTTTTTTATTATTAATTTCATCCCTTCATACTTGATTTTTATATTAGATTCAGTCCTCATTCTTTTAATTATGATATATTTGGTCTTGGATCCTTTATGGAATTAATTTATTTTTGAGTTTTATTCCTTGACATTTTATTTTTATATCAAATATGATCATCATTCTTTTTATTGTTATTTTTAGTTGTTTTTATCATTTTCTTAATTGAAATTGTTTTTCAATTTCATCCTTTATGATTCGGTTTTTTGTGTCAAATTTGGTTCTCTTCTTTTAAAATCTTCTTTTTTAAAACCAATTTTTTTAAAAAAATTTTTCAAGTTTATCCCTAATTATTTTGGTTGGCTGGGAATTTCACATTGCTATTTTTTCATGTTTGCCTTTTATGTTGTGATTCAGCCTTATGATCCGTGTTACAAGTTTTGAAAGTTTGACCGGGTTGGCTTCAATCATTTTTAATTTTTTTTTTAAATCATTAATCATTATTAAGTTCGTTGAAAATTGGTATTCTTTGTTTTTTTATTTTTTTATGAATTTGACTTTTCTTTTCAATTTTTCCCTTTAATTCAATATTTGATGATACTTAAGTTTTGATCCTAATTTTTTTTTTTCTAATTTCAATTCTTAGCTTTTTTTTTTTTATCAAACTGTGACAGAGAGGCTTTCGTTTTTGAATTCTTTATTAAATCATGTTTCCAATTGTTCAAATGGGTTTTCGATGTTACAAAGTAAAAGGTCTCTTTTCCAATTTGTTTGATATTATATATCCTCAAACTCAACTTGTTTTTCCTATGTTGAAAACTAGCGGATTCATTTACCTAAACAATGAGCATGATATCTTGAATTATTTAGTTTTTTTATGTGAAACCAAGCAGTAGAGATCACATAATTCCTATTCTTACAATTTTAGATCTCATGGTTATGTTTATTTTGGTTTTGAACACTCTAAAAGTGTGTTTGGTATTGTGGTAGCTGTTATGGTTGTGGTTTGAAAAAAGTTGTTTTATAAAAAATACTTTTAGTTAAGGTTGGTTTAAAAAAATAGATGTTTGGTTAAAACTGTGGTTGAAATTGAGGTTGAATAAAAAGTAGTTTAATGTGTTTGTTAAAAATGCTTTTGAAATTGAGGTTATAAAATAATTTTAAAAAATGTATATTAATATTTATGGTTTTTAATTTAAATATTGTAGATTTAACTATTGCTATTACATCGTGAAATAAATCATACTTTATATATATAAAAAATGATTATTCCATTAAACTATCTACATTTCTATTACATACAAAATTCATCCGACAAGAACTACAGTTTCCATGATTTTTTGAGCATGCAATAAAATTAGGTAAAATATCATCATGAATAAAATTGAGATTACAGTATAAATAAATTTAATTCACCTTAAACTAATTTTTTCTAGAAATAAAAATTATGATTTTTCAAAAAAAAAAAATGTTAACTGATTTTTAAAAAAAAAAGATAAAAAAAAAAAAAACACCGTTCACTTTAGTGAACAGTGCGACTATGGAGGGATGCTGAACAGTGCATCCGCAAGAACCAAGTAGGACCTACTTTCGTTTTCCATGCTTTTCGAAACTCGTAATTTGGTGGGACTCATGAATAGTAATTTATGTTTTTTTTGTTACCAAACGTTGTTGTGTCTGCGTTTTAAGCAAAACGTAGACGCAACAATGTCGACAAACACTCTCTTAGAGAGTGCTTTAAAGAATTTAGTATTTTCAATTCTCATAGAAGTGGCCTTGTTTCACACTCACATAGGTGATTTTTATTAAGAGTTTCATGCAATACCCCACTTGAATTTCTCAGGTTATAAAAGTTATTAAAAGCTGAGCTTATTATATTTTTATTGCAAGCAACACTTTGCATAGAAATGGGCAAGAGTGCTACAACTAAATTAACAAATGATTCGGTTGTGCATTCAAACCTAAATCTTGGGATCTCCAATCAACTAGGTTGAGTTGTCATTATGGTAACTCTTTGAATACAAGGTATAATCTCATTTTACTCGATGATTTATCAACTTACTCTCTTATTGAGCATTTTATAAGTGAATCCGCAATATCATCCTTTGACTTTACATGGTTAATAGAGATAATCTTATTTGAGAGCAACTATTTTACGATATTATGTCTTCTATAAATGTGTCAAGACTTACCATTATATATGCACTATTTTATGCGCTATCAATTTCAAATTAGCTATCGCAATGTATACAAATTGCTAGTATATATTTTAGCCAACTTGGAATATCATTAAAAAAAAAATAAAGACTAGAAACCATTCTTTTCCAGCCTTTTCTTTTAAGCTATAAACTCAAACTCTTTCAGGGGCCTAGAAAATGCATGTTTATTTAGTCCCAAGAGACTACAACTCCTCCAACAGTAAAGTTAAACTCCCTTCTGAATTTTGAAACTTTAATATTGAATATTTAATTAGCATCGTATATTTTTCAAGTAGAGCCGGATATCTCATATAATGGAATCCATATTTTTTACTATTTTTCATGAATGAACTATAATCATAACTTGGGTTAGACACCCTTACACTTTTATTTATTTATAAGGAGGTATTTAACCATTTCATAACTCATATGGTGTCTTGTCTAATATCTTAAGATGTAGTTTATTTATAATATAATTTGTTGATAAAATATCCCCCCGCAAGTTTCATGATAATCTTAAACTTATAAATACAGCAGCATCATTTCTTTCAATATTGAGCTCTTGTATTTAGCAATATCATTCTCAATTGCTTCTTATCACTTTGAAAGCTAAGTTGATTTGCAACCTTGCTCTTAAAATGTTTGAACACTTTTAAAGTCATGTATTCATTTATTAGCATACAGACATAAAAATGATTTGTGCAATCATTGATAGAGGTAGTAAAATACATTTTACCATCTCTAGCTTGCACAAAATCTTACTCACAAAATATTAGTGTAAATTAAATCTAGAGGCTCATTAATTCTGTATAGAATAGATCAGAAGACTTAACCTGATAAATAAAGGAAGAAGCTTTATTAATTTTAATATTTTTGATACAATAGTCATAGTCACGTCGAGCTTAAAGAGTAAGTATATGATTAATGAACTCTTCTTTGCGTAGACCGATTCATGCAGCTGGTTTTAATGGTATGATCCTTCGAATCTTCGTGGCCATTTCCATTATTTCTTCTCATGCCCGGTTTAAATTCTTTGACTGATCTTACGAGGATGATCCATCTGATGAGAATCCGAAAGAATTAATCTGTTTTTTTTTTTTTTTTTTACCTTTAGAAAGGGATTTTATCAACCACGCATGCCGGGATTCCTCCAATCTTGGAATCAAAAGCTGAATCATGATAACCTGCCGTGTTGTAGAAGAAAAACTCCATTCACAGCACAGCTCTAATGGGAATGTACGAGAGGGGGAGGGAAGCAATGATCCTGTCCATGTTCATGTTTCCAAAGTGAAGGTTTCTTTGAAATCGGCACAAATGACTTTGAAGCTTGTTTATCAGAAGAGAATCCATCTGTTAACAGATCATATATAGTTGTGTGCTTTAGCTTTTGTTTAGACTATATTTTATTTTGAGTCTCATTTACATGGATGCATGAAAAACAATCCATTTACCCCCTCGATTGTTTTGCTTTGGAGCTATGATTTATAATCTCATAAGGATCAACTCCTTTCTAAAGTTTAAGCTGATGATGTGGCAGGGATCAAGATGAACCTTGAAGGATTTGCTTCTTTCCTCATGTTTCTACTTTTAACTAATACTAGTACATTCATCCGCGCTCTCCGCGGTAAAAAAGATCGCATATAGAGATTTTTTGATGGTATTATTAAATCTAATTAAGCAATTTGATTTTAAAATTTATCAACCCGACTCATTGTCTATCTCTAGTTTCGAATTAAATCGCATGAGAGTTCATCCAAAGTGAATCATTCAATGTAATGGGTCTAAAAACAAGTTGGATGACCGGTAAAAATATGATATAGCTTTTTTAAAAAAAATTAGTCAATATTTTTTTTATTATTAAGATGATACCAAATTAGATTGACCCCGATCATCTTGCGACCTGGGTCATATACTTCAATAAGTTTAATAACTTTGTTTTTTTTTTTATTTTTTTATTTATTTTTATGATAATATTAGATGCTTGCAGAATCGAGTATCAACGCTAAACAAATATTTATTTAAGATCGTGAATAACCCTATAGAAAGTAGAAAAAAATAAACCACGAATTCCGTTTTTCAACCAACCCACTATTGCAAAAGAGTTAAATAAAAAAAAATAGAAAAATTAAAGGATCAAAACCTAAAAAAAAAAAACATATAAGGTTTGATGGGCAAACCTGCTAAACCCGTGAATTGGATAACTCGGGTCAACATGTCAAACTTGCAACCTGGGTAATGGAACTCATTGCAATTAATAATTTATTTTTTTTTCTTAAACTATTGTTTATTTAATTATATTATAACAAAAATAAACAATTACAAAATCAAGCGTGAAACCAATACTAACACTTTTTTTTAAGATTATGACAACCTTATAAAAAGAAAAACGAAACAAATTATAAAATTCAATTCTTAATCAATTCGATATTGAAAGATAAAATCGCCAGCCCATGATTTTCTAAAATTTAATAACATGTTTTTTTTTTCTTTTCAAAACTAGTTTTTTGAACTATATGATAAAAAGAAAAAACAAATGATCACATAATCGAGTTCAATTATTAAAAAAAAAATATATATCTTACTAAAATCATGAACCGGGACAACCAAGGTTACTTTGTCAAACTCGCAAATCTGATCATTGAATCCACAAAGTTTAATAACTTAGTTTTTTTTGAATTCATTTTTTATTTAACTTAATTTTTTTTAAATAGATTATATCGCAATGCTTAAAATATTTTTTTGATACCAACCTAATACTAGGATTTGTTTTTGATATTACAATAACCATATAAAAAAAATTAAAATAAATTATCAACCCTAAATCCTCGTAAATACAACCTAGAACTTAATAAAAAAAAAAATCAATCAACAACAGTGGTAATCAACGGTCTAATGGGTGTGGGGGAACAGTGTTTCCACCCCTTCTAGCTTTATATACTTATTAATATTTAATACTTAATAATAATTAATAATACTTAATACTTAATACTTAATACTTAATTAATATCATGCAGTTTTTTAAGTAGCTTTTAACGACTCTATAATGTTGTCTATCCAGTTGCCCTTGAGTATGCTAATGATGCCTAGGTCAGTGATCGCGCCTGAGGCTGCACGGTAAACTAATGATGTGAGTATATTTGTTCTGAGGAGTTATCCTGTTTGTTCTAATAGATGCCTCCAACACAACTAGAACTTGATCTTGCAGGTTTCTTGTTTGTCCTGAATTTTAAGAGAGGGCCACTAACCCTGCCAGGCCTTGATTATCCTCGGGCTTTAATTGGAGTTACTATCTGATATGCGAACTGAAGATCTTTCGGCCATTTGGATCAATCTGGGAGGAGTAAATGATTCCTGTTGATTACTCAGCACAATCAGCTTCTTATCACCACATGGACTTGATTTAAACGGATCTGAGTGGAAGAATTCACAGGTGAAGTTTGGTCGATTGGACTTGATTTACATGAACAGCGTGGGGGTGGTCACAGCTTTTGTCAGATGCTTAAAAACTGATTAGTCGATCCCTCGACTCAACAGTGCATTGAAGATCAAAGAGAGCAGAAAACCTGTAGTTTAGAGAGTTCGGGAGAGAATCAAACACCAGTTTTAGTGTCTTCATGACCGGTGTTCAACCGAAACATGCAATGACAGGAACTGGCAGTAAACTTTGCTATATATTTTCGACAGAGCCTAGATTGACCAACCATATAATGTTTTGTCGGTCATTTCTTTCAATCCAGAGAGGAATCTTGCTTTGAGGATCTTAGGTTCAAGTTGATCTAAGAAATAATCTACTGGCTAGTTTACTTTAGCTGAACGCAGACGATTGGATCTCTTCGCTACGATGAGTCCATGAGATGCAATCCTCGCCAAGTAACTATGAGCCAAAATCCCCATGAGCTTGCTTTCTGTTTCTTTTGCGGTACATCAGGTTTTTTCACCTTTCTTTATTTCTGGTCTTATTTTTACGGGTTCAAGCTCTGCTGCATCACTGTAACAGATGCCTTTGTACACTGGACTACAAAGCCTAGGACGCTACTTGTAAAAGAATTGTCAGCTGGTTGAATGAAATAATGGTGTTTAGTCCAGTGATCCAAAAAAAACATATAAAATAAGCATTTTGTTCCGTCTGTTAAAATATATCACAATTTGAAGGGTTTTTGTTTCGAGTTTCCACCCCAGAGCATGTCCTTATTGGGTCCGGTAACTTGTTCTGAGAAGGGCCTTGTATTTTCCTTTGCTCTGAGAACAATTTCAGAGCCGGTAAGGAAAAAAAACAAGAAGCAAGGCAGAAAAGTGTACGTCCGTACACTATAAAGACGAAGCTCACTTCTCTTTATGGAGCCAATTATCAGATACTGAGATTTGATTGATTGGACGGTACAGACTTAGGGGCATGCGTTGTTACCCTATCAGGTAGAGTGTGGGGCCCACATCACGCCACATGTCGTTTCACTATCAGGTCTGAAACCATACAAGCTGGACAGGCAAGCCTTTAATCCGCCAGAGGTAGCAGAGGGAGGTCATCTTTTCCCTGTTTCCCTGTTTCCCGTGTCCTTCTGTCCGATCAGATTCAACGCTCCAGCCCATGCGAATCCCTAATATTTAGCACTTAGCACAGATTGTTTGGTCCTATAAAACAATATTTCCCATTACTGATACGATCAAGGACTGTGTTAGTTGACACTTGAGGGTCTAGCTCATTGGTCAACAGCAAAGCTTGTCTTTTCGAAGGTCCTGGGTTCGATCCTCAAGAGTACCAGCCTGTCACCCAGTCTACTGGGCTTGCAGGATGTTCAGTGGGCCCGGGGAATAGTCGTGGTGCGCGTAAGCTGGCCCGGACACCCCGGGTTACCAAAAAAAAAAAAAAAAAAAAAGATTGTGTTAGTTGACGATTAGGGATTAAATTAAGTTGGGAATTGTAGATGTTTTTGATAAACGGAGAAAGTTTTGGTGCGTAAATCTTTGTTCTCTCGTGAACAATCATGAATGCTGCTCAAAATTAAAATCATGATTCCGTGAACAGTGGACCTAGGCGCTCAAAATGTCTGCAAAATCTTTTTGCAGAAAGCTTGGCGTGCACGAGTTTTGGGGGCAAGTTAATTAACAATGGTAGTATCACTTTATTATATTTAATTTCGTGCACCAAAGGCCTGGATAATCTTTCTTTGAGAAATGCTTGATAATTCTATAAAATTCATTTATTAAAAATATCAATTTACAAAGACATACAAATTGCAGACATAATTCGACTTTCCATGATATAATTAGACTTGAGAGATTTACATGGCGACTTGGGTGACGTGACATGACCAATGGTTGGTGGACTATGCGACTTGGCCAGGAGTGACTGGAGTGGGACCCCTGCTTCAACGGTTTGATGAGATGAAATCAAGTCCTTTATTGGAACATTGGATGCTCCTGTACTTGAGTTAATAAAAGTAGAACGAGAGGTTTCTACAGAGTAGCGTGAGGAAGGTTTTTTTTTTTTTTTTTTTTACCTAGCACATTATTATTTTTAAAATAAAATAGTACAGCTCAAAAAAAATCTAGAGAAATGTAGTAAATTTGATTGAATCGTAAATATTATTTATGACTCTCATGTCATATTTAATATCTAAGACATATAAGTTACGAATAATACCTATGACTCAATCAAGAAATATTTACACCTCTCACTAAAAAAATAAAACACAATTCACATAACTAGTTTTTCAAATCTTAAAACACAATCACATAACTAGCATATAACTTTAATTACAATTTAGTCTTAATTAACATAATTATATAGATGATTAACATAACATAAGATTTATTAAAATTAAACTAATTACATGTAATCATCTATTGATAATTCTCATAACATATAATATAATTACATCTAATAATTACCCCAACTCATGAAAAGGCCTGGAGACTACCAGAACTCGTCAAACTTGAGGTTGGATTTGTAGCAACCGTGTAGGTGAGAGGACCAATATCACCCTAGCTTATGAATAGGCTTAGGATGCTTGTAAATGGACCTACGATGCTTGTGCGCAAACCTACACAACCACCCCAACTCGTCGAACTCAAGAACAGGTCTGCAATATCCATGTAAGGGTCAGCACCAATATTACTCTAACTTGTAGATGAGTCTGGGATGCTCGTGGATGTACCAACATCCCCAGCACTCACATGATAAGTAATCTTATCTTTTATTAATACCACTTCAAGACACTTATCCTCTCTAACCTTTTAAAGTCCACCATCACACATATTGAGAATAGTGTTGGCCAAGATATGTCTCATCTCATTGATACCTTCACGGATAGTTAATTCTGCTTTCCAAGCCTCCTATATTAAGTAGTGAATCTATATACATACAATGAAAAGTAATTAGTACTCATAATCTATAATAATAATAAAATTTTTATCTAAAAGAATATTGCATACCAGTCAATTATGTCTCAGATATCAGGACATGTAATGCATCAAACTATATGAGTGCCTTAGAAATTAATGTGACCAAGTAGGTGTAATAAAATGACATGAAATGGTCAAATACCATCTCATATAGATATATCTACATCAATATTTGAATGTCATTCCTTAAATATATGATCCCTCCTAGCATCCCAAAGATTTATGTAAGATGTATGAATCATCAACCAATTCTCCTCGCACTTACCTTGATGAATGATACTATACAGCTCGTCATCGATATCAATATAATTTTGTAAGTGTTGAGATAGATTAGATCGTCGCATCATATAATCTAGGCAATGCATCTCTATAATATCAAAACAGTGTAAAGAGATTTGTACTAATATCTCCTGATATATAGGTAAAGCTGAAAGTGACAAATCCTATATATATATATATATATGACATTCATATATAAAAAAAATGCAATAAATTTATAACTCATACCTGACATGGTTGTTACATATTCAACTTATCCCGATAGAACTTGTAAACATGAGTGGGATTTACTGTGAAATGTTTAACCATACACCTAAGCCACAAAGTTCAAACATTTTTTGCATTCAATTTATATAAATAAAATGTCTTTTTTATATATTTTATTTATTATTATCTAGAACCAATTGATAATGGTTTTTGAGTGTCAATGTCCAACATATTCTTACCCCAAATCTTTGGACGTTTAATAAAAGTAAGCTCCGACGACTAGAGTTGTATTAATAACATTGACAATTCTAAGTCAGCATTTAAAAATTAATTAATTCTAACAATAAAAGTATTCACTATATAATAATGTTTAAAATACTTATATAGAGAAAATAGTAGATGCTTTAATTACATAGTTGTTAGTAGAGATATGCAAGCATGACCCTTCAACTATAATTAGAAATGGCCCTGAAGTCCTCAAGTAATGTAAGAAAGAACAATCATACTACATTGGTTATAGTCCTCATGAAAATAAAACCTCCAAACATATACAATATATATGCCTGAGCATATATAACAAACTGATCCTCTATTACATATGTTGGGGGGTTTTTAAATTTATGTCCAACCATGTCAATTTAATTCAGTTGCCCTTGTAAGCATTAGCTTGAGGCATCCATCCTAATAGACAATCATGTAAAGCATCTTTGTCAACTTACCTTCTACATCCCGTCACTAGGGCTCCATCTATCAATAGGTCAGTCAACATGGTGACATTTTTCAATGTGGGTGTCATCTCACCAATATATGAAAGAAAGGTGTGTGTCTCACACCTCTATTGCTCCACCAAAAATGTAATCAATGTTATATATATATATATATATATATATATATAAAACTGACTGATCTCATAAAAACCTGCCTCAATAATAAATAGGTGGACATGCCATGCAACTCCTCCATCAATATATGATGTCAAGGTATTACGGGATCACCACCCTGAAAATCAAGCAATTTAGTTATTCAAATAGTTAAAATTTAGTTAATTAAATTTAAAAATGCCATTAGTCTAGAGAAGTGAACTCTTTGCTCCAAATATCATCGAATGATGTTGATCCTGGATATAGAATCAGCCTATCATTTGGACCTACCTCAATAATCAAGTGGTCCTATTTATCAATACTTCTTATATCCTCCTTGAGGTTTTGTATCAAGAAATTGTTAGCATTACAACACAATTGAAACATTAGTTGAATTAAAAACACGAGTTATAAATGTCACTTGCGAAATGCAAGTAGCAAATGCCATTTGCGAAATGCTCGTTATTTGCAAAGTGTGTTATATCCCTAAACATTTTTTTTCACTGTGGTTTTTTATTAAGTTTTTTTACTCTTTTGTAAACAAAAAAAAAAAAACTCGTAATGTATGAGTTTAGAAAAAAAAAACATGTGTAGAGATGAGCAATACTGATAAAGAGTATTGATTTTTTGGCCAGTGTGGTCCCCTTTTTAATAGAGTTTTGTATTGAATAATGTAGTGAAAATTAAATGTTCAATCTTCAAAATGTTTACTTAGCGACCCAAGTATTTATTACCTTAATCATATTAGCTTATCTCGTGAATAGTGATGTAATAATAGAGAATACTTGAAAATTTAAGTTGTTGGTTATTGTGTTTATCGTACCATTAGCAGAGAGATTGATAATCATGAATGATTAGAGAGAGAAATAGGTATTCGAGTAGGAGGTAGCCATTGGAAAAAAAGAAGGGTATGCACTAATAATTTGTGAGCCAATCATGAAGAGTGCAACACATACCAAATTTATTGGAGTTCACAATTCTTCTTTGAGTTGCGATCTTGGAATTTTCGTGGTACTAGATCGAGCTAAAAATTATGGTAAACAATGTGCTTGGGCATGGATCGAACGACTTAGTTAGTGAGGTTGTTTCATCCTGGTGATCAGGTAAGATAGTTGAGCCTAATTTTTTTTAAAAAATATATTTAATGTATAATCATCAACCATTGTTTTTGAATTATCTCACTATTATATAAGACTAGCACTAATCTTTTTTTCTAGGAAGATAATTTTATCACCATGCATGTGCCTTGATTAATTAGTGATGGTGAGTTATTGAGAAAATTTATGATATTTATAGAGTAATTATTAATACTTACTCATAGATATAAAAAGAGAAGTAAAAGACGCGAAAGTTATGTATATAAATAACTTTCTCATCTTTTTAACTTTTCAGATGTTTAGAATTTCTCGTGAATCACAAGTCATATTGTTTATTGATATGCGAAATTAATGGAAGTAAGCTTGCTAGTTAAGCGCAAGGGTATCCATTATTTAGTATCCGCCATGACAAGATCTCTTGGTGGGGAATTCTCACATCAGTGGTTGCTGTGATTGCTGCTGCTGCTGCTTCTTTACTGAAAAAGCAGCTAGTAATTAAACAGCACATACCATTAATTGATTAATAATTCAAAAAGAAAGGGAGCTTTATGAGGCAACATCCATCTTTACGAGAGTGAAAAGACGACCTAAGAAGCTTTTCACCACCGCCATATTCATGGTGAAAGGAGAAAGCACCTGTTCAACTTTTCTCAAGCTTTATAGTATAGAAAAAAACCCATTGCTGGATACCGCAGGGTGATCATTGGCATTAGATTTTTAGGGTTTATTTCTAGATTCTGGTTGAGCTGATTCACTACAAAAATGAGGACATTTACAAGTTTCATCTGCCAGCACTGCAAGAAAAGATTGTTCTTAACTGATAGGAGGCTCGAGGAAATCAAGGGCACTCTCTTTTAGAATCATTTTGATGCTTCTTCACGAGGATAGTTTTTCCTGGAGGCGAGAGCTGTGCGAAAGGGCCAGCTATCCAGTTCTTGAATGGTTTTGCATGGCTTCAGTTTATATAATCTTCAAATTAAGGAACATGGTTTCTTCTTCTTCTTCTTCTTTTCACTCTTGTGGACTCGGAACTACATAAAGGTGCGGAAATTATCATGAATAATCTCTTACTTTTTTGTAAAATTTGTAAAATAGATCTAATGTTTCTCCTGTGCAAGGAACTGCGGTGCATGGCATTTGTCTATTACAATTTCATTCTAGGTTATATAAAATTGTGGGCTATTAACACACAAAAAAATTCTAGAATTTTGGCATGCGAAACACAATTATAAAAAGTTTTAGTGAAATAATATAGCTTATATTTTCAAAATACAACATATAAAAAAGTTACAATTGAAAAATATGATATTAAAAAAAAAAAGGGATTTAATTTTACGATATGTTGTGATTTGGAATGGCAACAAGATAATTTATTGCAATTGGAATCGTGATAGGTTGAAATTGTATTATTTCATAAATTATTTTTCTAATTGTTCTATTCCATTAGATTTTTTAATTGATTGTGTTCATTTTAAAAAAAATCAAAATTATACACATACTAAACGAATTTGTATAATTGTAAATTTTGCACTTGGTTTATTGTAGTGGTGACAAAATTGTAATTTTTATTTTCTAGAAAACAAGTTTTTTTTTTAATATTTTTCTTTTTTATACTTTGTATTTTTATCATTTTAGACTTCGCCTATTTTTCACCATTTCTTTTCTTATCTTATTTTTTGTAATATTTTTTTATTTTTTCTTTTTTTTTCTTTATTTTTGTTTGAAAAAAAATATTATTTTTTATTAATGCATATAATCTTTACTATATTTTATTATATTTAAGTATCGATTTTTTGATTCATAGTTATATTTTTTATTTGATGTCAAAAAACACATTAAGCATCTAGTGTTAGAAAAAAATTATTTAACATTAGCGAGGCGAGTTAAATAGACAAGTTAATATTTCGCTTTTTTATTTATTAGCACAAGTTATTCTCAATATATTTAATTAAATACATGTATATAGAAATTTTTAATTTATAATTAGAATTAAAAAAAATATTAAATTTTTTTTCTTAATATATATATATTATTAAAAAAAATTATTTTATCCTTGGCAAATCGAGAATGAAGGCAGTGTTTGACACTGTGCAGTACTTTTGAAAAAAATTGAATTTTTTTATTTTATTATAAATTAATATATATTTTTTATATTTTTATATCATTGATATCAAACATAATTTTTTTAAAAATAAAAAAAATATTATTTTAATATATTTTAAAATAAATAAAATAATTTAAAAAACAACTATTTTCACAGTATCAAAAGTCTCTGGACTCGAAATAAGTATCTACTCTACAAGAAAAATTTCTTAGTGACAGAATGATCACCTCTCAACAAGGCTGTTTCTCTGCTATCATGCATGCGTGATGATTCATCATGACACAAACCGCCCAATCGTGTGATCCAGATTCATGCATCAGCTTATTCACTGCCTTGTTGGGTGATGATTTCTGACAACACATTACAATAAAGAGCACTGCAAATCAGAGCTCTCTGATTTTTTTTAACCCTGTTTGACTTCGAAATATTAAAATATTGCATTCCTGATGGTCCAAATACACATGTCGCAATATTCCACTGAGATATCAATTTTAATTATCACGCAAGAGACAACCATGTTTTTTAAAATTCTTGAATATTTTTTTTAAAAAATTTAAATTAATAATTTTAATATATTAAAATTAGAATAACACTTTAAAAATTGAATTCTACGTACCCTCCGACATGATATTAATATTTGCAAATAAATCGCATCTCTATTCTTGATAGATGGTTCTGGTGTCTTTGATAATGGATTATGAGATCTCTTGATAAATACTTGAGTTGCTCGAGTTAAGTTATTAGCTTACTTGACTTGAGTTGCTCGAGTTAAGCTATTAATTAATTTATTTTTTAAAAAAATTTAAATAGTTTTTTTTTAAAAATAATTTAAATTAATAATTTTTTAATATTTTTAATATTTTAATGTGTCAATATAAAAAAAATAATTTAAAAATAATTTTTACCATAATATAATATATGATATTAATATTTACAAATAAATCAAGCATACAGATTATTGTGGTATTTTGATAGTTGAGTTTTGAGATATTTTTACGAATGCTTTTTAAAATATTTTGAATTAAAAAAAGTGATATTTTTAGATGATTTTAAATTTAAAAATATTAACTAATTTTTAAGAAAATAATAGAAGAAAAACATCACTAAAATGTGCTTTTGACAAATATAAATAAGGGCATCATAAAACACATCCTTCATGATGTAATATATACTCTGATTTAAATTAATAAAGAAAATAGAAACAACTACAATCATTTTCTATAACGAATTAGCATCGAAGTAGCAAAAACAGACCTGGAAACAGCAATTCAGCTATTTCCCTCAAAATGGTATTCCCATTTGCTATGTGGAAAGACAGAGACACCACGTGACAAAGTTAATCATTAAGCTTGCCAACCGTAATTGTCGCTAATTACAGTACCTACCAAGTTAATTAGCAACTCTTTGATGGGCAATTTCGTCTATAAATGCTCTATAAAATCACTCGAGACTGCTCACGCAAGCAGACCCTCACAAACTGAGCTTGAGAGAGTGCTGAGGGTTAAGCAAAAGATGATCACTGCAGATGATTTCTACAAGGTCATGTGTGCAATGGTGCCTCTGTATTTTGCAATGCTGGTTGCGTATGGATCGGTGAAATGGTACAAGATATTCACACCGGAGCAGTGCTCAGGGATCAACAGATTTGTTGCTGTTTTTGCAGTCCCCGTGCTGTCTTTCCACTTCATCGCTCAAAACAATCCATACCAGATGGACACCAAGTTCATCCTGGCTGATACTCTTTCGAAAGTCTTAGCCCTTGTTCTGCTCTCAGTGTGGGCTGTTTTCTTTAATGGAGAATTTGATTGGCTTATCACTCTCTTCTCAGTCGCTACCTTGCCTAACACACTTGTCATGGGCATTCCTTTGCTCAAGGCCATGTATGGAGATTTCACACAGAGCCTCATGGTGCAAGTGGTTGTTCTTCAATGTATAATATGGTATTGTGAACATATCCTAATCCCAGTTTTCCTTTTCTTTCTGTTTCCTGAGAAAATCTTTTGAGCCTCCTTTTGATGTTTCGCTGTGTACGTAATCTTGCTGGGTTGGTCTATCGATTCCTTTTCCTTGCTGCTAACTCACCCCCCCTTCAAATCTTCATGCGGTGCCAACTCAGTGGCGCCATTTTAGGAGGAAAGATGCAGCTGAAAAGTTTGAAAAAACACAAAAACCAAGCATCGGTGCCTCCTTACAAAAAGTAGAATCTATTAGTTACCTCAAAAGCATTTAAGAATCAAACAACATTCGCATCTCTCGAAAATCTTGAAAAAGACAATTGAATATCATACCAGTTATAGTCCTACAGCATCATTTCTATATGAAAGCTTGTCACGGTCAAAGTGATCATCAACTTGAAAAAGCTCTGGCCACCCAAGAATCAATCCTTGAACTAGACGCAAAATTACATGTACACTGATGGAAAATACATGCACACATATGTAATCATAGTTATCGAGAAATTTACAACATAATATATGATTATATAGACACATACATACACATACGAGCATGTATATATTTCATGCAAAGAACAGTAACTAATCTTCAAGTAAATTTGGGTTTGCAGGTACACGCTTCTGCTCTTCCTCTTTGAATACAGAGCTGCAACCCTCCTAATCAAAGCCCAATTTCCCGGCCCCACAGCAGCCACCATTTCCAAAATCGAACTCGACGACGACGTCATCTCGCTCGACGGCAGGGATCCACTCCGCACAGAATCAGAAACAGACGGCAACGGACGCATACGAGTCCGCATCAGACGGTCCACATCTTCGGCTCCAGACTCCGCTTTATCGTCCACCATATGCCTCACTCCTAGACCATCAAACCTCTCCAACGCCGAAGTTTTCTCCGTTAATACCCCTGTACCACTGCACGAATACCATGGTTATAATGGTCATTTCAGTCATGGACCCAACAATGAGATTGTGCTATGTAATGGTGACTTGGGATTGGCATATCGGTCTGGAACGAGTCCGAGGTTGTCAGGATACGCGTCGTCTGATGCTTACTCACTTCAACCGACACCACGTGCGTCCAACTTCAACGAATTGGACCTAACTAATGCAACGAACACGCCCTTCTGGGTCCGATCTCCAGTCGCCGGTAAAATTTACCGGCAGCCATCTCCGGCGGTTCCTGAAGTCAAGCTAGTCTGGGGTGAGTCGCCAGTAATATGTCCAAATGGCGGCGGCAAAGATGTGGCAGGTTTGGCTAATGATCCACTCTCTATATTTTTCTGATCGAAGTCGTTTTTGTTGTTGAATTGGTAATATGGATCTTACAACTAACATAGAATATTGATCTGACAACAACAACAATAAAGATTTCGCAAACGACCACGTGATTAATTAAGGTAATGCTTGATCACGTGGATTAGTTTTTTAAAAATATTAATTTATACTTTTTATCTATACTATACAGTACAATTTAACTATTAAATCCGACTTTTTTTAAATAGATATTACTCGAATTTTTCACTTTTGGAAAATAAAAGCGGTGATTGCATTTAACATATCACTCAAATTCTTAAGAGAAATTATTAAATACTCCCTGAATTATACTCCTTCATTTAATAAATATCTATGGCATTTACTTTGAATTTTTTTAGTAAATCTCGTATTTATATGAAAAAGAAATATAATTCCAAATATATCAAATAATTTTTCAATTTTTAAATGCAATCATAAACGTGCACTCTATTTACTGATTTTTTTTAGGCTGCATTTGCATAGATGGTTTTAATAAAATTTATTTATTTTTGTTTAAATTTTTTAATATTTTTTTAGATAGTTTAATGTGTTAATTTAAAAATATATATTTTAATATATTAAAAAAATATATTTTAAAAAACAACTTCTAATATTAGTACAACAACCTTTAGATAAGGGGTCTCTGCCCTGCAAAAATTTTATTTTAATATATTGATTTTAAAAATAAAAAAAATTATTTAAAAAAAATACTTTATAAAAAGATCTCAACTATTATTCCAACCACCGCAGCTGAGAAGCGGGCGGTGGCCCCTACAAGGCTCCAACCTACCACCGGAAAAAGAAGAAAAGAAAGAAAAAGGTGCACAGTGGTCAATGAATTTCTAATGAATCAGCACCTCAATTGGTAGGCAGCATCATTAGGCCAAGGGCACGTGTGTGATGACAGAGGGGCTTTCGATTGCCTAACTACTACTTGTCTTTCATAGTAGAGAATCTAATTATTCTAACACCAAATCCCATTAATTAAACAATTAAATCAGTAATTATCACAGAATCTTCATCAGCCAAAACTTTCAAGGTGGTGATCATATCGTATACGTTCCATTGTCACAACACTACACTACTTTGGAGTGACATTATTATTATTATTTTTAATCACGGTATAACTGGATTAGTTTAATTATGAAATGATTGGATTAGTTTATGTTTATTTTAATTAATTTTTTAAGATTTTAAAATTATTGATTAGACAACATTCTGATGACCCTGAAATCTATGGCACTTAAAATAGTATTTTCAAAAAAATAAATTTAAAATTTGACTAATTGAACTATACCTTTTAGAATTAAATTTTAAGTTTTGTTTGCCTAAAAATATAGATTTGGTTTACTAATAAGCACTTGTTTAACATCCATCAAGATATATAGTCAATAATAATAGAGAAAAAGAAAACAGGGTGCTGCGACCTTAGTATAATTTGGCCTCATTATGATATAATTCTAATTTAAGATTTTGAGGGTGTTTGAGAATGTGATGGTAATTTTTTTTTAAGGTAATTTATACTCGGAATACATCATAAGAATATATATTTTTTTAGTTTTTAAAAATAATTTATGGTATCAGCACATTAAAATGATAAGAAAATACCAAAAAATATTAATTTAAAGTAAAAAAAATTTTAAAACGCTTTTAAAATACAAAAATAAATAGAATCTTCTAAATTTGAGTTCTTAAGTAAATTAAAACATATTCTCATATAAAAGTTTTGAAGTTCATTCCTTTCCATTTTTAAACTTAGCATTTAAGTGATTTTTATGACATTAAAGAGAGAGAAGTGTTTAGAACATTGATAAATTTTATTTTTTAATATATTTTTCACTTAAAAATATATCATAATAATATTATTTTTATTTTTTAAAATTATTCTTTTGATATTAATCCATCAAAAATTAAATTAAATTCTTTAAAAAATATTGTTCAATTACATCACCAAACACACACGCAAAAACATGAGCTATTTATCGATTTTGAAAAAACTACCATCAGTATAGAAATCTACAAGTGATAGAAAAATTACTCTAATTTATCGAGATGTGGTATACTAGAGGTGAATATTTGCGACAAGAAATGAAAAGGATCACAGGATATGATTGTATTTCTTATATATTATGCAAATGAGGTTAATAAGGCAATGTTGGAGTTCCAAATTTGACAGCACCTTGTTGTATCTTCTTGTTGAATCTTAATTTTGTGAATGTGCAATTGCACGGTAGTCTCTGAACCCATCTGATATATACATTAATGATATCGCAGGCAAGGAAATCAGCTTCAGAGACAGTTGTAAAATGCCAGCACCAGAGGAATCGAATTTGAAGGAATCAGTGAGCAACCAAGAAATGCCGCATGCCATTGTCATGATTAGACTTATACTTGTTGTGGTAGGGAGGAAGCTCTCTCGAAATCCAAATACATACTCGAGTGTCTTGGGGCTTCTCTGGTCTTTAGCCTCTTTCAAGTGAGTTTCTGATATCCTCTCTTTCCCGATTTTCTTCCTCCTCGATAAACTTTGATAAAAATGGTTATTTCTTGATAATTGATGAAGATTTCCGTGAAATGAGCAGATGGAATGTGGGAATGCCCAGCTTGGTGAAATATTCAATAAAAATAATTTCAGACGCAGGTCTTGGGATGGCCATGTTCAGTTTAGGTATATTGAACCCCTTTTAACCACCAGCACTGTTGATCCAGTAATTTGTATGAAAATATTCAATAAAAATCGCAGGGTTGTTCATGGCTCTTCAGCCTCGGATAATTGTATGCGGCAAGAAAAGGGCAACAATGGCAATGGCAATCCGATTCATTTGTGGACCAATCGTAATGTCGACAACTTCGGTCGCCGTTGGAATGAGAGGAGTGCGGCTCCGTGCGGCCATAGTGCAGGTACGACACGAACATTCGTGGCTACTTGAGAATATTAGTTGACAGAATGCATCTGTTTTTGTTGAGTATTCTCTTACACAGAGTTTGTAATACTGTTACCATACAATGCCAGGCAGCTCTTTCACAAGGGATTGTGCCCTTCGTCTTTGCAAGGGAGTATGGGTTGCATCCCGATATAATGAGTACAGGGTAAGTCAGGAAGCTAGACCTTCACCTTGAGAATTGAGTTTTCTGTATGACCCAGATCCATGAATTAGAGGGGGAATTTAGATTTATTGTTTCTGATCACTGCTCAATTTTACCACGGCGGTGTATTAACTGTGCTTCCACTTCTGCAGGGTAATCTTCGGCATGTTGGTTTCCTTGCCGGTAACCCTCATCTACTATATATTTCTAGGCCTGTGAGAATAACGAAAGGTTAGGTAATCACCGATGTTGAAGAACATATGTATGGAAGAAGGAAGTTTTCCACCTTCATATCGATCATATATAGGACAAAGTGATGTCATCACAGCATGCTAACCCGTAATGATGTTGGATCTGGTCATTATATAGCCTGCAATCGGCAAGATCAGTGGTGCCTCTGAGAGCTGTAAACGTTCCCGGGGACAGAGACGCAGAGGGTGGATATTCAGTAGCCAAAAAGACAACGGTTATATTAGATTGTCGTAAGAAAATATGTTAGGACATGAACATGGAGTATCTTAGTACATGGACTTAGTGGTAGCCGAAAGGAAAAAAAATGGATTATCATTGCTTATCATGAAGGCAGGAGACTCGGATTTTCATGTTTAGAGTGGGTAAAGTTAATGGATCCCAGTATGTTTGACTCGATGAAAGATGAAAAGAGCCGAAGTTGTATCATTTCTGCTTTCTGTTATAGTGTCTCTCTGTTTTTTTTTAACGTTTGCAGCAATCATAGCGAAACAGTTCTTGATTGTGACTTTTGCAGGGGAGAATTTATATTTGAAACGAAGACCAGATTACCTTAAAATTGAAGTTTTCTAGACAGGAAAACGACTTATTTCCTTTCCTGTTGGCAACGTTGTAAAAGCAGAGAAACATTTTAGATTTTATCAGCAAGTGTCGGATGACCCAATCATGTTTCAGTTTTACCCTTACCCATTTATGATCCATTTATTTTTTAAATAGATATATATAATCATGAGGGGTTAACTTAACTAATCAGGTTCTGGATTTGCTATTTAAAGATTTTCGAATCCTACAAATCTCCAAGTCACTAAAGGTTTACATAGTCCTTAACTTCAGGACCCGTAGGATTAATTAAGATACATGCAAATTAGCTCGGACACTCACATTAATAAAAAAAAAAAAAAGCTAAAACATGTAGGGTTTTCACTGTAATTCTACACACAGAATATTATGGATTGCTACAATGAAATTACTATTTTACCTTGAGTGGAGAAAATTTAAGCTTTCAAGCTGGGGTTTTTTAATCTTTTTCTCTAACTCATTGATCATTAAAAAATTGTTTAGGAGTATAAATGTCTTTATAATTTTTATAACACGGTAAAAATATTATTTTACCCCTAGAGTCAGCAAAATTTAAAATTGTTGACCAAGAACTTTCTTATCATTTCACAAGCTTAGTAACAATAAAACTACGTTTTTAAAAGTGTTGAGTTTTAAAAGAGATAAAAAAAAATATTGAGTTGCTAAATAAAAGTGTTTTAGGTTTTTTTCACATTTTATGTCCAGTAAAAGAATGTTTTTAACCTTAAAAAAAAAAAAAAAAAGCATTGCCTTTGGTGGTATTCTAATAAAGGGTCGTGGGGAGCGTTTCGGTATTTTTCATGTTTTTTTTTTTAATTTTTTAAATCAAAAGGCTATTAGCACGTATTCCACAATAAGTGGGTGTGTTTTCCTCGTATTATGATCACACCTTACAATAGAAAAATATGCATTAATTATTAATTATTAACAAAAACTAAAAGAGATAGTGTTTTTGTACAATGACCACCTCACAAAGAACTATTTATTGGAGCAATGTTTTTTCCTTCTTAATCTATGTTTTTCTTCTTTTTTAATTTTATTAGTTAACATTTGATTTATTAAAGATGAAACTTTAAGATTTTTTTGTGATTTGCTTTCTCTATGGTTGTCTTAGTGTCATAACATAATTGACTCAGTTTTTTTTTTAATAAATATTTTTTTAATTTCATTTTTTTAATATCAGTTAATTAAGAATTAGACTTTCTGATTTGTTTTGGTTTGCTTTTTATGAGGTTATATTGATCTTATAACCCAGGTTACGGGTTTTGTAAGTTAACTCGGGTTGACCCAGATCATTTTAATATGTTTTTTTTTAGATTGATTTTTTTTTTCTAATTTCATCCTTCAACAATGTGTTAATTAAAAATGAGCTTCATAATTTTTTTGATTTTTTTTTTTATGAGGGTTATCACAATTTAATGATTCAGGTTATGTGTTTGACATATTAACTCCGATTGACTCAGATTATTTTTTCAGTTTATTTTTTATGAGGTTATCTTGATTTCATGACTCAAGTTATGATTTTGGTGAGTCAACCCGAGTTGAATATGGGTCGTTTTTTTGTGTTTTTTTTAATTGATTTTTTTTTTCAATCTCATCATTCAACATTGAATTAATTGAAAATTAGACTTCATAATTTGTTTCAATTTACTTTTTATGTGGTTATCCTAGTCTTATAACCTGGTTTTTAATTTGACGAGTTAACTTGAGTTGAACTTGAATTGTTTTTTTTAGATCAATTTTTAATTATTTTTTTTTTTTCAATTCCATCCTTCATTATTAAGTTGTTAGATAATTGAATTTCATATCTTATTTTAATTGTTTTATATAGGTTATCATAATCTCATAATCCAAGTCATAAATTTAACAAGTAATCTAAGTCGATCTAATATGTTGCCATTTAGTCAACCCCTCCATGATTTACATATTTTTACTAAAAAAATGTTTTTTTTATTATTATTATTTTCAAAATAAATTTAATCTTACTAACAGTATGGTGTAGTACGAACCACGGACAATTTAGTTTGTATTATTTTGACAGATCAAGTGAACTTATCCCTAGGTTTTAGACATCCTCTGTGTCCAACTTTGACACTAGTACAACGACATGATTCTCCCAAATCAAACATGGCATATTATCAAACACTAGTAATATATTATTTTAATCGTTTAATGACATATTTATTCTATAACTGAATTGATTAATGCATGGCGATACTTAGGTGAAAATCGCGGGTTTGAACACTAGGGAGTGTCGATTTTTCTGTTATTTGACAAATAATCTGTTGTCTGTGTTTTCTTGTTTTTTAAAAAAGTCTTTTGCCCCCTACAAGAAGAAAAGAAACTAGCATAGCAAGTGTACCTGACCTGTGGACTTGTCTCAGGTCCCTACTTTATACCTTTTTTTTTATAATTAGAGCCGCTTTTTATTTTTAATTCCATTATTATAAATTAATTTTTATATTTTTATTATATAATAAAATTAAAAAAATTAATTTAACTTATTGATAGTAACCAAGTAAAAAATTGAATCACGAGTCTATTATCATGTAAAATCTTAAACCATATAAGTTGTCTAATGGAAAAAGCTTGGAATAAAAATATTATTTTTTTATAGTTTTAAATTCAAATCCTGTAATTATTAATATAATAATAATTAAAAATTTATATAATTATTAATTTTAGAAATTATGAAATACCCTTAAAAAATTAACTTCGAATATTCATATTAATAAAAAAAAAAATGCAAAATCTTAACGTTCAGCACTAGCATTTTTCAAGTAAATTCAAACTTCATTGCATTCTATATTTTATGGATAAAAAGCCCAACTTATTACACTCCTAAAATGTTACAAGGCCCATAAAAAGGAAACAAAAAACGAGAAACGACATTTCTTTTCCAAAGACTGAAATGAAATCTTACAAGGCGACCTCCTTATTGAAAATCCAGCTAAACCTCGCGCTAAGTGGCTTCATCTTTTTAGCTTTCTCATCAGCTCGCTCCTGCAGCCTTCTAATCCTGGGGGCTAACCCGCACACAAAATCCTGTGCACGTCTTCCCTCACCCGTCAACCCCTCTAGCTTCTCCAATCTCCACCGTCCAATCAAGAACTCCAAAATATCCGCATAATCGTCAGCCGTATAAACCCCAAGCCGCTGGGCCACGGATGAGAAGTGCTCAAAGAGATGTGGGTCCTGCCCATCGTGCATCAAGTGGGCTGGCATCGTGATTTTCTTTCGCATCATGTCTCCTATAGCCACCATTGCACCCGTGGGGTCCACCTCAAGGAGCTTTTCAACGATCTTAGAGTAAGCATTCTCGTGGCGTCTCTCGTCTGCCGCAATGGTACCACAGATGCGCGCCAGCACCGGATCACCTCCCTCTTTAGCCAAGCGAGCCGTGTTGCCATGTGAGACAAAGGTGGCTCGCTCTTGAAATGACGTGTACACAAACCCCAAATACGGGTTGTTTTCTGTCCCAGGATCCTACATGTTAAAAAGAGGCATCGTTTTAATCAAAAAAAAAAAAAAAAGGCATCGTTAACTCATTATCCTCCTAAATAAAAAAAATATATTTATTAATGTAAATTCCAAACACACCCTTAAATTGTTTTATTTTCAAACACACCCTTGGATTGTTTTATATGACCGTTTGGGAGGGGGCACGAGTACTAATCAAGGTACATTAGTGTGCAAAAAGAATTTAAAAAGTATAAATTAGGATTCCTCGTAGAAAGTGGATATAGAAAATTCACTTGCTAATAAATTCTTATAATTGCATTCTAAAAAGAAAAATCTTATATATGGAATTTGTATGGTATCTTACCATGCCAGATCCGATCAGATACTGAACAGTCTTCTCAATCATTAGCATGTCAACCCGACCCGACAAATACAAATAAGATCTAAGCAAATCTCCATGCCGATTCTCCTCGGCAGTCCAGGCCCGAGTCCAAGTGGCCCATGGGCTCAGGCTGGCCCCGGTCTCATCTCTAACACCATCGAGCGTGTTGATCATGGTTTGATACGTAGGCAAAGCATCCTCGGTGATCATGTCGCCCACCAACACCACAAAATACTCATCTGGAAGCCCATCCGTCCGATCACGTAGGGCCCTCACCTGATCAGTGAAATCAGAAAATGTCAACGAAGGGTCAGGCAAGAAGTTCTGGGGCTGCCAGCATTGGTCTACAGGTTTTAGAAGTGGTAAGACATTTTGCGTAGCCCAATTATCTAATGACTTGAATATTTCTATCTTCTCTGACGGCATTGAGTGTGTCTTTTGGTGCTTTAGCAGCTGTGGTGGAGCAGCCACGGCAACAGTGATAGACCGATCTGATGGTGGACGGAATCTGACGGTGGAAGATGGTGGTGAGAAGCGGTGGTGGATCATTTTCTGGCCACGTGTAGTGCATGAGAGTTGGTGGCTACTGAGGAAGTGTGAGACTTGCATGGTGACAGCTACTAGCTGGCCTTGCGGCGTTGATATTAGCGAGGAAGTGGAACACCGTCATTCATAAACTGTGGCAACATATATATATTTAAGCTTTCTTGAGATGAAATCATGGTAATACCCTTGAGAAAGATCCGAAGCGCCACTGGAAAAGAGGGATTTGGAAGGGAGAGGCAGTGGGGGTAGAAAAGTCTTTTAGGAATGGCTGTCTACAAAACAAGGGGTGCAGTGGTTTTCATGAGGTCAGGAGATTGTAAAGCTGTGGGAGTGAATAAAGAAGACACGTTTCTATGGGAAAAAACAGAGATTCTGCTGTGAAATTTGGTTGTTAGTTTAACCAAACATAGCCAATGGTACTTTGATTTCGGATAATTTTGTCAGTTTTTAAGTGTTTATCGCATGCATTTCTACAAGCAGGTGGACGACCGTTTGGGTTTACACGTGGGGTTTTTAGGTAAAAGATTGAAATTGTTTTTTAAAATATTTTTTATTTAAAAATATATTAAAATAATATTTTTTAATTTTTTAAAAATTTATTTTTAATATTAAAATAATTCAAAAATATAACAAAATTAATTTTTAAAAAATTAAAATTTTTAAATCAGTTCATCTTTATTTTGTTGTTGTTTTTTTTTTTTTTTTGTTTTCAATATCATTTAAATTTTTTATTTATTTTTTTTTTTTTTGCAATTCAATGATTAAACTTTATTTTTATTTTATTTTAGTCTGGTATATTTATTATTGATGTATTATTCACCCTTAATTCACATATTCCTATTAATGACATTATTGATTTTTTTCTATCTCTCTTTTCAATCATTGTTTTTATATAATTTGATCATTAAACTTTATGTTTTTATTTTCTGGTCCTTATATATGTTATGGTGGAACGTTTTATATATCGGATTTGTTTCGCTTTGTGTGCTCTCTTGTGTATGCTATGACAAAGATTATGTCTATGTCCCAAAAAGATTTCCATCGTGGAATATAATTATATATATCTAAAAAAAACAAGCGAATTTGGTTAGAGAAGTTATTGTATATCAACTATGGAATGATTATAATAATGATTATGAACTTTATTGTATTTTAATTAATATTGTTCATGAAAGTCAAACTTTATTATCTACAACACTCTTTTTTCTTCACAAGTGTACTCTCTTTTCTTGTCCAAATCACTATTTTCACTCAGCTCTCCAACAACTTTCGTTTTATTCCATTGGATTAATTTAAAGATCTATTCCACTATGATTATTAATTAGTACATCTTGTATGCTTCAAAACTATCGAGTTCCTATTACTAAAAAAAAAAAGTATTAATTATTATCAATTTACTTGAAACCCAGCAAACCACCAATTTTTTCATGGAGTCGTTTATGTATTCTTCAACCTATTCAACTTTGACAGCATTGTTAATTACCTTTTATTCAATGTTATTTTTCCAAAGATATGAATCTAGGGAACTTTCACTCCTTGAAACATTCAACTCAAACGAATGAACTTCAGAGTTCTTTAAAGATTTAATACCATTTCAATGTCTTGCTTCTTTTTAGCGTTGGACTGAAGCTTTCTATTTATCAAATAGTTTATTTGTTTTACAATAAGAATTATAAGTTGTTCGTTCTTTTTTTATTAATTAATGAATCCCATATAAGTTTTTTTATTGTCAGCTTTCATGAATGAGAGCTTTAATTTCTATTGCCTCCTTGTATTATGCCTTGTTTGTTTCAAGGAAACTGAATTCCAGGAATTCAGTTTCCTCATTTTCTAACGTTTGGCAAATCCGGAAAGTTAGTCAAAGGAAAGTTAATTCCTTAACTTTCCGGTCAACAAGGAAATTAGTTTCACCCGCAGGAAAGTGTTTTCCTTGCTTATTTCCGCTTATCCTTTTCGAGGGAATAGCATCAAAGTAAAGGCAAATCAGTCGCCTCGTCCTCAACGCACCAGTGATCAATCAATGCAATAAAATCACATAAACAACTGATCTTTGAGAAATCAAGATTTCCCACCTGCAAATTTTGACAAGAAATTACTTCCTTTGTAAGGATTCAGAAAGGAACCTTTCCAACTTTTCAACTTAATTGTCGAAGATACGGCCATAGGTTTCCAGATACGATGCTGAAAAAGAACAAAAGGGGGGGGGTGCGGTTGAAGAGCAGCTGGCGTTCGTTAGCTCAACAATTGGATGGGTATGTGTCGTCGACAGGATGAAGATTTGTAACCAAAACTTAGCTGCAGCTGAAGTGATGCTATGACACCGTAGCTTGTTTTTATCTTCTCAACTTGTAGTCAATAAAGAGACAAAGACTAATGTTTAGGAAAATGTTTTCCAGTTTATTTTCCATAACACTACCAAACATCGGAAAATACTTTTCCGGAATTCACTTTCCAGAAATTCACTTTCCCCGGAATTCACTTTCCTACAAACAAACGGAGCCTTAGAAACCCTTTGGGATCGTGTCAAATTAGTAAGTATAGATCCAATCCTGTCTATTTGATTCTAAATTTTATCAAATTACATAATCATGCTCTTAAATCCTTGTTGCATAGCCTATAAAAAAAAGGAAGGTGTTGTTTTTCTTAGAGAATGACCCGTGTTTGGAAGAAATTGTCAAATCCAAAATTTTATGTCAGTAATAAAAAAAAAATCGTCACATGCTCTCTTACATATACTCAATATGATTTCACTCTACTTGTGTTTTATTCAGTTCTAGCTTTTTACGATAATATATTCACTTTTTTTGTGTTTTATCTTTGGAGCTCTCCTTATCATTTATTTATGCAGCTGATCTCAAAAAAAAAAAAAAAAAATTATAACATCAACCTCAGAATTTTGGTCTCAAAAAATCAAGAAAAAAAACTAAAAACAATAACAAAAATGAGTTATGAAAATGATAACAGATCAAAAAAACAAAAAAAAAATGATATGAACATAAAAATCTAAGCAAAAACACAACAAATATAGTAAAGACTCTAAGAAACCCCAACATTGATAATTATAATACCAATAGACCTAAAACTAACAGTAGTAATAAAAAAAAAATTGACGAAGCAAGCTGACGCTACAAGACAAGAATTGCACTAATCAGAATCACCCAATCCCATGATATTACTTGAAAATGATTGAATTCCATGGGGAAATCAAATTCATTTTGGGTTAGTGTGGAAATGGAAAGTGAAAATGATTGAATTCTCGCCTCGGGCTCAAGTTTGGGAAACTGGTAGGGGGTTTGAAGGGGACAATGGAGGCAGGGACAAGCATCATTGCTAGTGCTATGGAAAAAAGGATTGCAAATAAATAAGAACAATGTCGTTAAAATGTATTTTCCTCAACAGAGGAATTTTGATGAATTTATGTTAAAAACTTGATTGATGATATTACTTGGGAGTTTGTCCTGAGACAAAACAACGTGAAAAGCTTGTAAAAGTTACAGAAACTAATGACTTTCAAAGATACTGCCTGATACTCTCTACCGTCATCTAGTAGTTTGTAATAACGTCTGAAATCTGTCCCATGCTGTGGCTGAAGTTGAGCTGTAATTAACGTGGATCCACTGCAGCTTCCTTGTGGTCTTCTTTATCCATGAGTAATAAAACTTGGCCTGCAGGCACTAAACTTCTCCCTGTGGGTATTGAACCGAGAAAAAATCAATGCTTGAAAAGAGAACCAACAGATGATATGTGATTAGTGAAAGAAAGATGAGTGAACCACAGAGCTTACCCAGATCTAAAAGTGAGCAGATCAAACCACTGGAGTCTCCGAAGCAATGGTTATCAGCACAAGTTTCGGGGTTGGGATCCTGAAGGGCATTTCAAAGTTCAAACATCCCTCTCTGAGGAAACTCCTTCCGTTTGCTTCTCGCTATGATGTTGTAACCAGAACGAAATCACAATGTTGGCCGAAGTGCATTAAGAAGTCAAATCAATCTGAAGGAGCCAAAAGCTAAGCGAATGATAGCAACTGAATTCTGGAATTGATAAGAAAGTTGAATGATTTTCAGGACCATAACCAACAAATATGTTTATGGTCAGTTATATTGTGTTTTACACCTGGTTGTTTATGATGTCAATCAATTGCTTCAGGTAGTCCCTTTCTACAAGTCATAGTACCATCTTCAAGTCATTGAGAAGCTGCTCTTCTTCTTTGTAAGCAGGTGGACAGGTAGTGAAAAAGGACTGACCTTTCTCATTCTTCATCATCACAAAAAAAATCAAGCTGAACAACATAATCATTTTCTCTCATCAGGGGTGTCAAATCTTTCAAAACTGCATCGATTTCTGATGCACTATGATGAGATTTGTCTCCTGACACAAACATGTTCATCTCCTGTCCAACTACAATCCAGCTACACCCAGGCAACTTCTTCACTCCTTTTTCTCTCATTTCCCGCCTCAAAGTATTGACCTCATCCCAGTTTCCTGATGCGGCATAAATGTTAGAAAGCAGTACATAGGGTGAAGAGTTTTGTGGTTCAAGCTCAATGAGTTTTTCAGCAGCTTGTTGGCCCCTGATGTCATCTCCATGTATTCTGCAGGCCCCAAGCATTGTAGCCCAAACCTTAGAATCAGGTTCAAAATTAAGTTTGTTAATGAACTCTTCTGCTTCTTTTAGAGAACCCCATCTGCCTAGAAGATCAACCATGCAGGCACAATGATCTGCTCTAGGCTGCATCCCATATAAGTTCACCATCATGTCAAAAATCAGACGCCCTTCGGATACCCTCCCTGAATGACTACACGCAGTGAGGACACCAAGAAAAGTGACATCATCTGGTGTAACATGTGATTGTTTCATCTCATCGAAGACTCTAAGTGCATCTTCTGCATACCCATTTTTAGCAAATCCAACTATCATTGAGTTCCAAGAAATAACGTCTTTTTTTCTGCTCATTTCCTTAAAAACTTGCATGGAGCTCTTCACATCCCCACATTTGGCATACATATCTACAAGGGCACTACTTGTCAACTCGTCTGAGTCAAATCCGGTATGGAAAATCAGAGAATGAGTCTCTCTACCATCTTTTATAGAAGATACAACAGCACATGCTCTGAGGGCACTAACAAATGTAGCTTGGTCAGGTAACACATTGCAGCTGCGCATTTCTTTATAGAGTTGTAAAGCCCCCACACTGCAATCATTTTGACCAAGTCCTGAAATCATAGCAGTCCACACTACAGCACTCTTTGGATTTGAAAACTCTGAGAAGAGAACACTTGCATCTGTTGTTCTCAGGGAGTTCATGTACATGCCTAAGAGAGAGACACCCAAGAATTCATCATCAAGCTGAAGGCCCATCTTTAAAATAAGACAGTGGATTTGCCTTCCTAGATTCAACTTCTGTTGCTCATGACATGCATCTAAAAGGCTTGCAAATGTTATTTCAGTGGAGTTTATTCCTTCAACTAGCATATCTCGAAACAGATTTACTGCCTCTTCCAAATTAATTTGAGCATATCCTGCAATCAGTGCATTCATGGAGACCACACTTCGCTCAGGCATGCAAGCAAGAATTTTGTGTGCAGAATCAATAGCCCCACACTTGGCATACATATCGATGAGGGAACTTCCACTGTAAAGCTTTGTTTCTTGACCAGTTTTGACTGAAAGACAATGCACCTGTTTCCCTTGCTCAAGACCTCTAATGCTTGCACAGGCACTCAATATACTGGCCAGAGACACTTCATCAGGTAGAATCCCAAGCAAATTCATTCTTCGAAACAAATGGAATGCCTCAACTTCATCTTCTTCTTGCACATATCCAACAATAATTACATTCCAAGAAACATTGTCTCTATTTCTTATCAGCTCAAATTGTTGCCTTGCATCCTCAAGAGCACCAGATTTAGCATACATATCTACCAAAGCATTTCCAACAAACAAGTTGGACGCAAATTTGTTCTTGATAATAACTGAATGCAATTGACGGCCCAAATCTAAATATTTTAAGCAAGCACAGGCACTCAGAATGCTGCTATAGGTAAAATCATCCGGGTAAAAACCACAGCTCTTCATATTAAAAAACAATTCCATGACTTCATTGGCATACCCATTCTGCACATATCCTCCAAGCATTGCATTCCACAACACTACGTTTTGCTCATTTAAAGTATCAAAAACTTTCTTTGCTACTTCCATCTTCCCACACTTAGCATACATACTAACCAGTGAACTTCCAACATAAACATTTGAGTGTAACCCCTGTTTAAGTGCCTCAGCATGAACTAGCAAGCCAAAGTCAAGAGCCGCTAAACTTGCAATAGCACTTAATACACTTCCCAACGTGGATCTCGTGGATTTAATACCAGCTTTCCTCATATTTTGGAAAAACTCAATCGCTTCCACCCCATAACCTCCTTTGGCATGACCTGAAATCATCAAATTCCAAGCCACGACATTCCGGTTAGGCATCCTGGAAAACAAATCAGATGCATTGTCTAGCCTTCCTAAATCAACATATGCATTTATGACAGTCACAAATGCTACCTGGTCTGGTTCCTGTCCAACTTTCTCCATCTCCTGGAACACTTTCACTGCCTCCTCAGGCAGACCAACTTTAATATACCCACCAATCATCGAAGTCCAAGAAACTTTATCCAATTCTACTGCTCCATCAAATATGCTTCGAGCATCAGTTAAAAAATTACATTTGGCATACATACCAATTAAAGCACCCTCACAATAAGAAATTGACTCAAACCCCATCTTAACAACATTACAATGAACTTGCCTACCACACTTTACCATCTCCAATCTTGCACAAGATGATAAAACAATAGCAAATGTGAACTCATTTGGCCACACACCAGAATTCCACAACAACCCAAAATACTTAACAACCAAGTGTGGAAATCCCTGTTTTGAATGCATGGATAGAATTGAGTTCCAGGCCAATATATCTTTATCTTCAAGCTGTTTGAATGCCCTCTCCGCGTAGTCCACATCAGCACACTTGGCATAAAGGTCAACGATTACATTGCCTAGAACCCCTTCTGACCAGAAACCAAGTTTGAGGCACTGGGCATGGATAATTTTATTGGTGGTTGAAAATTGAGATAATCTTTGAGGTATTTCATCAAACAGGCTGTGGGTTTTGACTTGCTTGCTTTTTTGCAGACAGTTCTGCAAGATATGTGTGTATATCCGAGGTTTATGGGTATGAGAGGGGTGATTTGACCCGTTTGGAATCGCTGAGAATGTGAGTTGGTGATGGAAGGAGTGTAGGTTTGAGGAGGGTGAGGTTTTCAAGAAGAAGAATTTGCGAAGCATTGAATGAGGAGGGATGAGTCCAACATGACTCTGCAAAACAGAACCACTTGAAGCGAAAGGAGAGAATAAAGATATGATAATTGTTTACTGAAAGAATTCCCTCCCTGGACCTCTGGAAGAATTATTCATGTTTGGTACAGATTTTGATGCTGTCCGGCGGCAAAACTTCTGCTTGTTGCTTTTTAAAGAGTGAAGAAATGTCGTCTTTTGCAAACGACGTCGTTACATATGCTTAGCTCATTGTTTTTGCAGCTGGAAAATATTTTTATAAAAGTTTTATTTATGCATTAACACAGAAGCAGAAATTAAAGAGCTGGGAGGATTGCCTCAGAGAGCAACAATAGTCCCTGCATTATGCACAATTAATTAACCTCATTGCGAGACGCTCGAGCAGATAAAGATGCCTAATAGAAACACCACTTGACTCTCAATTTGTCACTACAATTTCTCATAAAATCACTTTATGTCAATACATTGAACTTTGTATCATCTACATAAATTGTAAGTATGAGATAGTGGATTGACCAATCACAAAGAGGAGAGAGATGTAGTTGTAACAGCTGGCGGTGATGGAGTAACAGTTGCATTATCTGTCCAATTCTTTTCACCCCAATGCCATAGCATGCTCTCCCAGAAGCAGAAATTCTCATAGCAGGTTTCCAAGCGTTTGTCTTTTATCTTAATCTTCCAATGACCATCAGTGTAATTGGCTTTCTCAGCTTGCCTCCTATCCCACTCTAATGCTGCCTTTTGCTTGGACCTAAGCAAGCAGTACTTGTGCAAGTTCTCTGGCATGGCATCATGCACCTTCCACCATGTTTTGTGAGCAATATCACTAGCAAACTCCTGCAAAATGTCCACATTCCAGTTGCAATCATAATCTCGGAAACATATCCATGGTTTATTGCCCAGATAGTGGAGAACGTAAAGGATTGGCGGATCAGCTCCAAAGAGTCGAGTTTTCATCTGTTTCTTCTCCTCCTCGTCACCTTCCCAAAAGTGTTTCAAGAAGTTCATGTGTTTAGGAATCCGGTGCCACCACGTGAAGATTTCATTTAGATATCCCTGGTCCCCGCCATTGTAGGACTCAATCTCATTGATATGATCCATTAACAGCTGGAATGTACAATTTGATGGTTCAACCACCATCACACCGGAGTTGAACAGGGTAGCATTGTTTCCTGTAGCAGATATTTCTGGCATCTCAAACAAGAAATCAATATTTCTAAGTATGAGCATGTCAGCATCAATGAAGATGATCTTGTCATAATCTGTCAATTGCCAAAGACGAAATTTACTGTAGTTCCATTCATTGTAAGCATCTCGTTCAGCTTTTGGGTTCCTGATTCTTTGGATTGTATGGATTTTCCAACCTGCAGCTGCTAAGCCTTCCCTATGATAGTCAGTAATTGTTTCATCAACAAGTATCACAAGATCCCGTGTTGAACCTGCCATGCGGATACTCTGAGCTGCAGCAATGGCCCCACAAACATAAAAGTGTGCAGAATGCAGAATCGTTGCATACGCTTCCCGGTGTGCTCTTTCTGAGTAAAAATGTTCTGTTGAAAAACATTCAGTGAATTTCGATTTAAGACTTTGCATTAGCTTTGCAGTGAGAAAGCCAATGCAATCTTTTTCATAAATTACACAGATAGTTAGGGTAACAAATTAGAAAAAGTCAATTCCTTGCCTTGATCCCTTGGCAGGTAAAACTTACAGATCCAAACCCTAAAGACATTATGCTAAGTCGTATTTTTTCATTTATTTTTAAGTTTCGATGCACCGGTTTCCCAGTACTTGAATATAAACAGACAGATATGAATGGGTATAGCAGTTGACCAAAAATTTAACTAACTCAACCAGGGCTAGTTTTCACCATAACTTAAAAGATTTTTGTGGGCTACAGAAATAAAAGAAGAGAAATTAGACAAGCTGCTTTCCAAAGCCCCACTTGCTAACATGAAATAAAAGAAATAGACAGTATTGATTTTTTTAATGCAGATCTTAAAGACTGACCTTTAGCCTTGAGAGGAACTGAAAGTTCACATGACCCTACTGGGAGTTGTATCTTTTCTCTCAACACATTGAGGTTGGGTTGATACATCCATAAATTCCCTTCATGCCAAATAAGCTCCTTGCAAGTGAACAGATTTGGGGTAGGGAAGCAGTCAGTCACCAAAAGCACACGCACAGGATGATAACTTTTAGCAGAAGCAGCAAGATTTGCAGCCGCAAGCTGCAAGTGCAAACGAGCCACATCTCTTGACCATTTCCCTGACTTGTTGCATGGAAGCTTCACTGCAATTATATCAATGCGTGGCTTGCCAGGAACTTTAAGTTTGGGCAGAACAGGACAAGTGGGAACCTCAAAGTCTTCTTCTTCATCTATCCATTCAGGGTAAAGGGATTCCCAAGTTACATCTTCCGCTACATGCTCTAGATGCAGAACAACGTGCTCAACATCCAGTAACATCAGCTTCCAATTATTAATCTCACTTTCATTGAAGTTTAACAAGCCAATTCCCTGATACTCATTGCTGTCATCTAGTTTGACAATATTATCGGAAATCTGGTCCCAGTTAATGTCTAAATTAGAGATATAGCGTGGATCAACGGCAGCACCATCTCTTGTCCATCGATCAACAAAACTTGGCCTGCATACATTAAAACTCTCCTTCAGTATATTGCAAAGAAAAACAATCATGGGTCTGTGCCTTTTAGCAAAGTTTAAAGAGGCTTTCAAACTTTTTAAAAAGGATAGCCGAGTGTGTCTGTGCATTTTTTAACTCTGAGAACATCTCTAACCTGCCATGCTACTTATCCACTTGAAACAAGGACAAGTTCAGGATGAGAAACTAACATAATACCAAACAGAAAAAAGAGGAAGGTTTGATTTGGAAGTTCTATGCTGGGAACTAAACTAAAAACTAGAAATGAAACAATCTTAAGAGAAAAATAAGACCTGATAGATAATTAAAAGTAGACTATAAACATACCGAGATCCAGAAGTGGATGGCTGGTCTGCAATATAAACTACTGGAGAATGATAGAATGTCACCAAGGTTCCAAAAGCAATTATTAAGAGCACGACTTTCAGTGTGGATATTTTGCAGTTCAAATTCTTATATTGGATGGGAACCTGGAAGGCCTTCTCAACATCTCTAAGATCCCTACCTCTTAAGAACCTCCTTCTGCTTGCATCTTCACTGTACCAAGAAAGCATTCACAAGAACATAGGTCCAAGTACATAATTATATAATAAATCCAGACACATACACAGAAAAAAAAAAAAGGTTCACAACATTGCAGACAAATCGGAAAAGGATAAAGATGATCCTAGCAGGACAAACAAATAAAAAGAAGAAAAACACATTCGGTAGTTAGCAAACCAATGGAAGGAACTATCAACTAATAGGATCTTAAACACTTTTCGATGTTATTTTCGAACATTGGCATTTCAGATAATAAAAAGGTGAGACCACCATCAAAAAAATGATAATAGAATGGTGTCAAAGACGCAAGCAAGTAGAACATTACCAGCCCAAATCCTCTCCTCTGCTTCCACTATATGGGTCACAATCAATACCAAGCCAATATTGAAAACCCAATTCGACAAAGCATGCAAAGACCAGGAATAAATCACCAAAGAAAAAGGAAAAAACAAAAACAAAAGCATAACATACCATAAACAAGTAGATCTCAGCGGTAGTTGATAGTGAAACAAATGGAATGCTAACTAATGTAAAACATGCTTAATCAGTAATCAATAAACTGATTTATTATTAAGTGAAACCACCGATCAATCAGATTAATAGAGACAGCGAGTGATTAAAAAAGAGAAGTAGTACGAGAGAGAGAGAGAGAGACTGACTTAAAAGCAGAGGATCGGTGTCTGGGCTCTGCAGAACTAGAACTAGGGGAGGTCACTCCGACTCCTCTCATCTTATCTTCTTCCGCTTCCGTTACAGGGAGGCAGTCACAATCTATCTCACTAAAAAGACATTAACAAGGAAAAATAAAAGACTCTCTATTAGGAAAACACGGATTCGTTTCAGGAAACAGCTGTCAGTGTGGGTATTGACTGTAATTGGAGATTGTATTAGTTATGTTCAATGGTTAGTTTAAGTGGCTACACCACACAGCGACTATTGATCCATGCTGGTGCTTAGTGTATTATTGCGAGGGAGATGGTCTCTCCCAGTCTTGTGAAGAGAGTGAGACAGGACGAGTCAAAGTCAATGTAAGAATCCCTTTCTCGATGGAAATGGGGCGAGGTTTTTTCTTTCGTTTCCTAGTTTACCTCTCTTTCTCACTCCTATTTTACTAGGTTTTTTTTTTTTTTTTTCTATCCTCGATGATGTCCAAAGAGCTATTATCAAAACTAATTTTTATTTAATTTTTAAATATTTTAAAAAATATTTTAAAGAATTCAATGATTTAAATTTTAAATTAAAAAAAATCAATCAAAATTTTCTCTATTTATGTATAAATTTTTAATTTTATTTTTATTTCACAAAGCCATAGATTTTTTTTTGTCAATATCATGATTTTTATAATAAAAATTTACAATAATTAAAATAAGAATTCATAATAATTCAAATGATTTAAATTGAGAAAGAAAGATTTTATCTTTTTAGCCAAAACTTTCTTTTTGTTGTTGAGGTAGGCGGGTTATAATAGTTTGATAATTCTAAAAAGTCAGTTATGAATTTGTTTTTATTGGATCATGCAAAAATCCTAGCAGACTCATTTATCGACCATTAACACTTAGTTAAGATTAAAAAGAGGCATGTTCATGCTAGATCAATAATTTGACATAAAAATCCATAATTTTATATACAATCGTTAGATCATGCTTAAATTTTATTAAAATGTTGTAACGACCATAGTTGAAAGAAGTCGTGGAATAGTACATGTATAAGCATGATTGGATAAAGAGGTTTCCTCTTGAGAAATAGACGTCCATGTGCTAGTGATAAAGAACATACGAAGCAGATTACAACAGTTGGTAGAGGCAAGAACCCAAAGGAAATGTGAGTAGGGTGACCATGAATCCATGGCCAGCATTAAGAACACTTTCTAAAGATGAGAGCAGGAGAGACAACCTCTTGATTGGGAAGAGTATTGTGGAGATATAAGGTTTTGGTTAAAGCTCCTTAACTTTACAAAAACCTTGCAGGCAAAAGAGTTTATTGATTGGTTAAATGAAGTAGAAAGGGTTTTTTAGTACAGTTAAGTCCTATAGCAAATAAGAGTTAATCTAATCATCATCAAATTAAAAAGTAAAGCTTTACCTGGTAAGAGCAATTAAAGAGGTCACATGAAAAGCATGATAAACCAAGGATCAATGATTTAAAGAAAATGAAAAGGATAATGAAGGAACACTTCTTTCATTTTGGATATGACCAAAATTTATACCAGCGACTCCACATACTAAGACAGGGAAAGTTTTGTTGATGATTACATTAATAAATTGTATCATCTAATGGAAAAGAATGACCTATTTGAAATGAAAGGAGCAGCTGGTAGCTAGATACCCGAGTGGTTTATGACAATTCATTCAAGACATGTTGTATTTGCAATCTTTATGAGTAGTGTTAGAAGCCTATTAAAGCACTATAATGGTAAAGAAACAGTAAGTTGCTAAGGTAGCTTGCTGAAGTATTTGGGCTGACCAAAATACCATAGAAAGACTAGTAATTATCAGTGAAGGATCATTTTTTTAGCCCAAACTGACCCCTCAAAAAACTCTACAAATGATAGGTTAATGTTCTTATTTTGGATATATTTTTAGAACTTGTTATAAATATAGTGAGAGGGGCATCGAGCTAATAAATGTTATAAGCATAAGGTTATTTAAAAAAGAATTTATTGATAGAAGAGCATGATGAGGCAGTTGATCCTATCTATAATGATTCTAATAAGTATAGGGAGATTTTGCATGAATATGGTGGTGATACTTTGGTCATCCAAAAGAATCTATTAACTTTCAAGGGTGATTTAAGGTGAAGATTGGTAACGCATCAACATTTTTTATTTAGTCTGTACCATTAAAAACAAGATATGTAACCTAATGACTGACAATGAAAGCTTTGAAAATATAGTGTTCATGAAGGTAGTGAAGAAACTCTAGCTCAAGATAAAAACCAAAAAAAAAAAACATTTTAAACCTTACAAGTTGACTTGGATGAACAAAGATATTATGGTAATCATGGATAAATGATGTGTTGCATCATTTTTCATGAGAAGAAAAAAAGATTGGTGTGACATGATGTTAATGGATACATGTTACATATTGTTAGGCAGACTTTAAAAGTATGGTAGATGTGTTGTGAATAATAAATGGTATAACATGTATACCCTCAACATAAAAGGAAATTGCGTATTGTTAACACCCATGAGGAAAGGGTTAATCACTGAAATTGATTCAAATAAGCGTATAATATTATCTTTGTTACATTTCATAAAAATACTAAGAATCAAAAGGTGGTATATATTTTAATCCCTGATATAAAATTTTAGGGAGTTCTAATATAACTTACAAAATGATGTTAAAAGAATTGCTTTAAGGATTACCATATAAGAGTACCAAATCAACTTGATCATTGGTTCTAGCTTATTGAATTAGAAACATTGTGATTAGTAGTGAAAATAATTGATGTAAAACCTTGAATGAATTAAAATATAAATTTATGCGTGAAAATATCGGGGTAAACTTGTACTTAATAGTGGAATATTTTTTTTTAGTTTATTTATAATTGTAATCGTAATATTTTTGCAATTTTGCATTAATTCTTAAAGTTATTACCCCACACAGATACTACATGTATTTTGTGAGTGCATTGTGTACCTAAGTTTTTTTTTTTTTAAAAAAATAAACCAATGAACGGTGCTATTCTTTTTCTTTTTTTTAATGAGAAATTCTCACTTACCAACTTTTTAGTTGGTGAACCATTGTTTTTAGAATTAAAAAATAATGATACTTTCCAACTACTTTTCGTGTTTTGATTGAACTGATGAATTTTACAAAAAAACTTTCTTTTTTATTGACGTCGCTAAAGATTAGAAACTAATGAATAATATAAGGATTGTACATATTTACCAATCAGATTAAATAATTTAAAACTTAATTGTTGAAGAATAATGAGCGAGAAAAAAAAAACAAAACTAATGGAGTGAAAAGGAAAAAAAAAACATGATGAGGAGGATAATTATCTAACAAAACAAGATTAAAAGGAATGATGAAATGAGCATAAAATCCCAAAATTACTAAAACTAAAATAACGATATCTATTGAATACAAACTCAACCCTTCAAGTCAACATTTTATCAATATAAATATCAAAATAATACTTTTAGATGGTGTTTCAAATGGAGATATAGTGAGAAATGATCAGAGTTTTTAGATGTGGTATGGTGGCTAGCCCAATCCAACACTCGGGTTCTGAGTTTTGACCAAGTCACCTGGTTTTATCAATATAAATATCACAATAATACTTTTAGACGATGTTTACAATAGAGATATGGTGAAAAATAATCAGAGTTTTTAGACCTGGTCTGGTGTTTGGCCCGGTCCAAGACCCGGGTTTCGGGTTTTGACTGGGCCACCTAGTCATCCAAGTTATTTTTTTAAAATCAAAACGATGTCGTTTTTTTTTTAAAAAAAAACAAAAGTTAACATTGCAATCAGGTTTTTTACCAAATCTTGCAAGTCGCTAGGTCATATCGGGTTTTTTCTTTCCATGTTTTTTCTTCAATCCAGCCCAGTTCTAGCCTCGGGTTGGCCGGGTCCTGGGTCAACCTGTCAGGCCGGATTTTAAAACTATGAAAATAATTATTTTTTTTTAATTATAAAATGCACAAAGAATTACTACCAAAAAGCTTTCTTGCTTTTGGTGTAAAAAAAAGTCACACCTCAATCACACTTTTATCCCAAATATATAATTAATTTGATACAAATTGTTAATCTATTATGAAAGCTTATTAAGCTCATTAATCGATCAATCATCAAAATTGATTATTGATGGTTTGGAGTCCCCTCCCAGCCACGATGGCATGGAGCATCGATAAAGTGTATAGTTGTTTTTTCATGAATTTTCCGGTAAAAAAATGATGTGTGATTTGATATTCACCAACACAATATTTTTTGGAATTTTTTGAAGTAGAAAAAAAATCATACAATCATTATATCATACAAGAAAAAAAATCCAAAACACCTTTCAAATGAACCTGGAAGAACCCGTGATACATTTTTCAAATGGCCTATTTCAAAGGTCTGTTGGCTATTGTCATTGTTTTTGTGGTTATTGTTTTAAAAAAAATAGTTTAATAAAAAAGTATTTTTTATGATATTTGTTTTAAATTTTGATGTGTTTAGTTAAAACTGTAGTTAACGTTATGATTGAAAAAAATGATTTCTTGTTTTTGGTTAATATGCTTTTTGTATAAGGTTTAATTGTAAAATTACCTAAAAGAATATATATATATATATATATATATATATATATATATATATATATATATGATAAACTATTTGCAATTCCATCGCATATAAAATCCATACATAAAGGCCTCTGTGATAAAAAGGATCCAATGGAATCAAAGGACCATTGCGCTGGATGATAAAATCCATACAACCCGTGAAATTAAAAGCCCGGGTTTAATTAAGAATTTCAATTGTCAACTAATTGAATGCTAGATGATGAAATGAAAAAAAATCTCAAATAAAAAAATTAACCAAAGCCAAAAAAGAAAAAAGAAAAATGAGCATCAAATATGAAAGGAGAAAAAAAATGAAGGGGTGAAGTTGAAAAATAAAATAAAATAAAAAAATATCTTAAATAGAAAAAGAAATTAAAGAAATTGCACCAAGTCTGATAGATAAAAAATATTAACAAAGAATGCAATTGAAAAAAAAAAAGAGAAATGAATAAAAATAAAACAAAATAGAAAAAAAAAAATGAGGGACAAATCAAAAGAAAAATAACTTGAAGGGCTTATCAAAATTGTGGAGGGCTAGGCATGAATTTCTAGGTGGGAAGAGAAAAGAAAAGAAAATGATGTCCACGATGTATCGGAGATCCGATAATTACACGTGTTATATAGAGAGGAATATGAGATCGAGACCAATCAAATGACGCAACAAAATCAAGTCTTTTACCACTGGAGTTAGTTACACACGCTATTTAAAAACAGCAGAGCGGCTGATATACTAACGTGTTCAATACACACATCATTAACTTTTTGCATTTTTATCTTGAAATACAACTAGACACTTAAGGACCCAAATATTATTACAAAAAATCCATCATGCAATTATCAATTAGCCCCTCAGCTTTTGAGAATTTGAATCCAAGGGTAATTATATTGTAGCCAAAAGCCCAAAAGAGTGAAGTGCTTTAAAAGATCATTGTCCATAGTTAAATGATTTTTTGTTTTAAAGGATAGCAAAGTTATTTTAGTATGCAAAAACATAATAATAATAAAAAAAAGACACCCGTGGATAATTTTCAAATAACAAATGAACCAATAGAAAAAAACAATTTTCCCCTAAAAAAAGTAGCATTTCATAGCTTTTTAAGGAAAAAAATTGTTATTTTACTATTACAATCCATAATAAACAAAGAAATATAATGATTTTCCATATGTTTTAACCTTTTAAAAATAATATTTTTTTAATTAAAAATATATTAAAATAATATTTTTTATTTTTTATTTTTTAAAAATATATTAAAATTATTTAAAAACATCTAAAATGTAATCAAACTATATATATTTTTTTTAAGAAAAACTAAACACTTATGACAAAGAAGAAAATGTTTAAAAGTAAATAACAATTGTTTTTAAAATATTTTTTATTAAAAAATATATTAAAATAATATATTTTTTATTTTTTAAAAACAATTCTTAAAATCAGACAAATCAAAATATTTTTTTAAGCCATGTATCCAAAATTCAAGAGAATCATAGATCGCAGCAGCTACGTGAAATGAAAGGCCGCGATATTGTCATATATAATACGAAAAAAACAGTGCGTTTTACAATTCTACGCGGATCTGAGTAAAATCACACCAAATTCTCTCGTCAATTTCCACCATCTCCATCACTAGTAGATCTCGACGGTCAATCTTCGCCGTTCACAAAAAAAAATGGTGCTAGTATCCGCTGCACGTGATTACGTAAACCGGATGTTGCAGGACATCTCCGGTATGAAGGTTCTCATTCTCGATTCCCAAACGGTAATTTCTTTTTCTCACTTAATCACTGAATTATATCTTTATTTTCCCCATCATTTCGTTTAATCCACTCAAAATCTGTATAATTACTGCTGATTTCTTGTTAATCAAAGCAATTGCTAGGCACAAAAAAAAAAACAGAACAATTTTTTTAGGATCGAAAACCCTAGCTCGTATTAAGCTAAAGAAGATGAGAAATGTGAGTTATGTTAATAATGTGTTTCAGGTTAGTATTGTAAGTGTTGTGTATTCACAATCAGAATTACTACAAAAGGAGGTATTTTTGGTAGAATTGGTAGATTCTATATCGAAGTCGAAAGAATCAATGTCGCATCTTAAAGCAGTATACTTCCTTCGCCCAACATTGGAGAATATTCAGCATTTGCGGCGTCAGCTGGCTAATCCTAGATTCGGAGAGAGTCATTTATGTAAGTTCTTATCAAAGGGTTTTGGAGGTTCAGTAATAATTTTTTTTTTTTCATTTAAGTTTTTTATTTGATCGTGATGTATTTGCAGTTTTCTCCAACATGTTGAAGGATACTCAGATTCATATATTAGCTGATTCGGACGAACAGGAAGTTGTGCAGCAAGTTCAGGTACATCATTTTTCTTGATCTTTTATCTATGAACTCATTTATAACATATCATGTTTTCTTGTAGTAAATGTAAAGTATAATGCACATGTGAATTGAATGTCTGACGGGACTGGATCAACTGTCTTGCAAGAAAATCATATTAAGTATCACCTGGTGGAATTGTATAACTGATGAAATTCTCAAGTTGCCTAGCACAACTGCCCGGATTTCGGTCATTTCATTCTAAAATGCTGAGAAGAAGGGTCTTGAGTAGGTCATGTTTCTTAGGGTTTTGCTTTCATCGCTGTAGAATTGGTTAACGTCCTTCTGTTTTAGAACCTGTCCAGAGCAATGTAGAAACAATTAGGTCATTGTACTAATGGTCTGATGTTGGTGTATAGTTGCATATATCTTGTCTATAGGAGATAAGATGCTCTTTACTTATCTGATTAAAATGGCCGTCTTCTACTTGGTGAATGAGAAGAGAAGTAATGTGAGTGCTCGTGGTGTGGCATTGTGGGTGTTGTCAAACATTATTACTGTAATTCATTAGATTTAGAGAATTTTGAGCCTCTAACAGAGGAAATAGAAAAAAAGACGTCGTGGTCTATTTGCAATGATTGGGAAACTTCCTCCAACAGGAAGTTGTGGTTACTTGATGTGATTTAAGACCAAATGAGAATTGCCTTTGAGCTTTAATGTGTTAATTGATGTTAAGGACCTGATGTGAGACTGCCAAGGAAAAGATGTTGGAATGTTGCATTGACACTAAAGGATAAACAAAATTATGCCAAACTCAATGTCTTGGATCAAATATTGTTTCTTGTGGTAGGTTGAATGACAGATATGTTTATTGTACTACTCTTTTGACATGTGAACTAGCTGGCTTTACTTGATATATGTTTTGTGAATTGTCAATATGTGATTTTATTTGCCAGCAATCTGTTCCATATCCACCTTCTTGCTCAGTATTTAATTTCAGATGCTTTAGATACATTTTCCTTCTATTGATTATGCAGGAGTATTATGCAGACTTTGTTGCAATTGATCCTTATCATTTCACTTTGAACATCCCTTCAAATCACATGTATATGCTTCCAGCGGTTGTAGATCCTCCTGGTTTGCAACAGTTCTGTGATAGAATTGTTGATGGCATATCAACGGTCTTTTTTGGCATTGAAAAGAAGACCTGTTATTCGATATCAAAGGACCTCTGATATTGCAAAAAGGATAGCGCAGGAAACATCAGTGAGTGATACTTTGAACTGATGAAACTAGAGTAACATACCTTGCAACTAAACATTTCTCTGGAAACAACTCTCCTATGTTGAGTCACAGTTTAACCTTTTTATTTTCCACTTTCATATCTTACATTCAGGTTAAGATATGTGCACTACATGTGCATAGGTTACTCCATGTGTTGCAATACCTATATGTATTAAAGAAGTGTCTGATTTTACTATACATTGTTGACAGCCCCTTTATTTGTTCTTTGAAGATCAGTGTCATAGAAAAAATGATTTTTTTGGTTAATAACTTTTGGGGAATGCAGAAGCTGATGTACCAGCAGGAAAGTGGCCTTTTTGATTTCAGACGTACAGAGATTTCTCCTTTGTTGCTTATAGTTGATCGAAGGGATGACCCTGTTACCCCATTATTAAACCAATGGACATATCAGGTTCAAGTTGTGACTATGATATGTGATTTCTGTGCTTTTCAAATGTCAAGCATGCCTTGTGAATTATTTCCGAGTAACAGTTGGGCAGCTTTTTGATTATGTTCATTTATTTTGTAGGCTATGGTTCATGAATTGATAGGTATTCATGATAACAAAGTGGATTTGAGTAGTACTGGAAAATTACCCAAAGACCAGCAGGTTGAGTTGCTTTTTTTCCCTTGCTGTAAATTTATAAAATTTCAAAAAGTTGCATAAGTCTTAAATTTGTGCCCCGTTGCTTTTAGGAGGTTGTATTGTCATCAGAGCAAGATGCCTTCTTCAAAGCTAATATGTATGAGAACTTTGGAGATATTGGAATGAGCATCAAGAGGATGGTGGATGATTTTCAGCAAGTTGCAAAAAGTAACCAAAATATCCAAACAATAGGTTTGTATTTGGCAAGATTGAACATCCATATGTTTGATAATTTAATTAATCTCTATGGCCGCATCTAGGATTTTCAATTTAAACAGAAAATATTTTGAATTACTGCAGAAGACATGGCCAAGTTTGTTGACAGTTACCCTGAGTACAGAAAAATGCACGGCAATGTTTCAAAGCATGTGACATTGGTCACAGAAATGAGCAAGATAGTTGGAGAGCGAAGGCTGATGTTAATTTCAGAAAGGGAACAGGATTTGGCTTGCAATGGTGGGCAAGTGGCTGCATTTGAGGTATTGCTTGTATTCTGACATATTCCAGGTTTTCCTTATTTTCTTGCTCGATCTGAGCATGAATTTTAAGCTAAAATCAACAATATATGATAGTCCTGATGCATTTAAACAAACTGACCAAACTGCATGAAAAAAACAATTAGGGAATTACTGTGCTGGTACCTTAAGATTTTGTTATAGATTGATACTTTTGTTGGAAATAGTAGTAACATGTGTTCAAAATGAATATGGAGCGGAAGAAAAAAGAAAAATTAGCCAAGCCCAGATGTTGCAGTGAGAATTGGAAGACAGGTAGAAATATTGGGGTCTGTGTAGCAATCAGAACCCAGAAATGTTCGTGGCTTTGCTTTTTAATGCAAGAGATGGGGATCAGGTTCCTAATGGAGTACATCATTACATTTTTTTTACACCAATTAGGTGATTGAAGGGTTGTTGCATTATTATTATGAAATTAATGCTATTGAAATTATTGTTAATAATAAGTTATATGGTAAATTAGAAATAGGAATATGAATTTTCAAGCTTGATTGATTCTTCACATGTCAAAAGAGATACGTGATTCTGTTAAACTAGCATTCCATGTTACTTCTTAAAGTACATTTTAGTCTCTAGGACTTTTTTATCAGTTGATATTGTTTGCCACCTGCCTTGTAATTTTTAAAAAGCCTTATATTTATCCCCATTGTAATTAGTGATATCTGATTTCACAAAAATATTAGCTGATAAGATCTAATGGCAATCTGATGCTACATTCAGAAATATGTGGTGCAATTGTCAAAGCTTGACCTCCCTTCTTCATATATTTTTGCAGGCAGTGACAAATCTTCTAAACAATGAAAGTGTTTCTGATATTGACCGACTACACTTGGTAATGTTATATGCATTGCGCTATGAGAAGGAGAGCCCTGTTCAATTAATGCAGCTTTTTAACAAACTGGCTTCTCAATCTCCCAAGTACAAGCCTGGGGTAATTTATCTAACCAGAATATTGCTAAATAGCTGTACTAGTCTCAAGCCTTGCTGTATAAACCTGGGGTAAATCAGTAACATGTTTAGTGATGCATAAAATAATTGTAAAAAAAAAGTAAAGAAAAATCATGTTAAAGGGGCCATCATTTATGTTCAGAACCGGTGCTTAATACCGGTGGAAAGATATATATTAGATCATTGATCGTGCTGTCCTTTTCAGACTCTTGCATGCTATTACATAACTGACAATGAGAAGAACTACCGGCCAAAATGTTTAATCTCATTTCTCATTTAAAATTGAGACTATTTTAACTTACTCATGATTATTTTTTGACATTAAATTTCTTTGTGAAGCCCTGTCTGACTGTACTTAGATATCTTCTGTCCTTTGCTGTGGCTAGATAAGAAAGCTAAATGGTTAGATATATTGATTATCATGAAATGGCAGCTAGTCCAATTCCTCCTGAAGCAAGCAGGTGTGGATAAGCGAACTGGGGATCTTTATGGGAACCGAGATCTACTGAACATTGCTCGTAACATGGCTCGTGGTCTCAAGGTTTGAGGAAAAATGTTCTTTTTTTCTTTTCCTTTATGTTTCCTTTTTTCTTTTCCTTAGATATCTGTAAGTAGATGCTTATAGTCTTTTATCTTTGCATTTTTGTGATAGGGGGTTGAAAATGTATACACCCAGCACCAGCCTCTTCTGTTCCAAACTATGGAAAGCATAATCAAGGGGCGGTTGAGAGATGTGGACTACCCATTTGTTGGAAATCACTTTCAACAGGGAAGGTTAGTATTGTAAACATGGAGAAATCATGGTTATTTTTCAATTGTATTTGCAGAATTGTTCCAAGGGCATGGCAGACAGCTCAAGTTCATGTGATGCTGTGGTTATACCCCAGTATATAAAGCCAAAATGATCATGATGATTTGCTGTAGTACCAAACCCGCCTACATATTAGAAAATGGAAAACCACAATGATTTGCGTTCTATGTGAATGATTTATATTTATTCTTAGTGCAGGCCACAAGATGTGGTTATTTTCATTGTTGGTGGAACAACATATGAGGAGTCACGCTCTGTTGCTCTCCAAAATGCCAGCAATTCTGGAACTCGTTTCATCCTTGGTGGTTCTGTGGTTCTCAATTCTAAGAGGTAAATCTGTCGTCATTCCGTTGTTCTCATGGGTACTCAGAACAGGACACCACGTCCTTGAGTTATAGCAACCTTTTGGCTAATGTAGCCTCCTCCTATGCTTCCCGCATGGTTACAGGAGTTCTAGCATTATATGTTTGCTTGATTTTCATACACATTTGTCCATGCATCTGAAGGATTGAGAAATTATTTGAGGTCTATTTACTAAAAGTAATATTTAGGTCAGGCTCATATCAAGTTGGCTTGAAAACCTCTCTGAGCTGGGATTGTTCACTCAGCTTCTACTTGCCTGTTGGTGGGAGCTAAGAATATTGTTGCGTGCAAAAGAAATTTTGGTCCAATCAATTACTAATTTAGGAGGTGCTTGTTAATTGTTTAGGATAGATATAGGGAGTAAAGCTGATGGGAACTACCATACCCACGCTTGATGAGATGTTCTTGTGCAGGTTCCTGAAGGACCTGGAAGAAGCTCAGAGAATAGCTAAATCCAGCACCAATGTCGTTTGAAGTGCATTTCCCATATTTGAGATCCATGTAAATACTTGTTTGCGGCTTTAGAAGGTCATTGTGTTTTGATGACTGGAAGTGGAAAAGTTGTCCAGCAGATTGCAGCAGCAGCTTCATGACAGGTATCGGAGTTGGATTGATGTATTTCACTCTCTTGCATGGCAGTCGGAATGTGAAGAGTTTCAAAAGCCTGCGACACTGTTAAATTAATGTTCATGCATGTATTATCTCACCTAACCTTTAACGAACTCTAACGGACAGCTTCGTCACAATTTTCAGCTAACCAAGCCACAGTCAGATCTCTCGGTGCTTGGATTTTTAGTTTCATACAAGAAAAGAGGAACCCGTGTTTTTCCATTATAGAGTTTCTTGCATTGGTGTCTGCTTTGATGAAACTTCGGCTTTATTTTTAAACTAGTTATATTGTCCGCATGCACACGATATGTTAATTGATGTTGTTCTAAGACGAAGTCGGCATTCTATGAGTGGAAGTATGCATAAAAAGGAAATAGTTATTTTAATGAGCTACTTACGTGGAGGTAACGAAACTATATCTGTCAATTTGAAACGATTAAGCATATAGTAAATAATTATTAATTGTCAATTTGAAACGATTAAGCATGATTATTAATGAAACCCTGAACAAGAATAAAAGTAAATCAGAATAGATGCTATTTTTTTTCACTTAAGATTTTGTTAGTGAGCATGAGTTACAGTAAATAGTTGCAGAATTTTAAGTTAAACTTTGCAATGCTAATTAATACCAATCGTTCTTCGCAAAATCCAGCAGCGGTCCAACAAAACATCACAAAAGAAAGGCTAGGAACCAAAGTGATTGTAAGGCAATGACTGATACATATAGAGCTAATGAACACCAACAAAAAAAGTTGGTAAGAACCAAGCTAGATGTGAGTCCGAAAGTGAGGGTCAATCCATTCCAAGCTAGATGGGAAAGGGGCTGACGCAACTCTAAGGTAGAAAGAAGAATATGTCGATGAATAAATAAAGCAAAGCTTGATGGGACAGTGGCGTGATGAAAGAAGGTCATAACGAATGTAGCAAAGGCATCGACCTGTGAATGGAGAATTTTGATTCATACCTTTGCAGTAGAATAAGCAATGAGAATTAACAAATCAACATCGTAGTTGCAGCAAGCAAGGACTGAAAATACAGATGATTTTGGGGAAAAAAAAAATCAATATCCAACAACATCACAAACGAGTACCACCAGTACCATTTATTTTCTATTCCTCCAGCACTGCTGACCTTTGCACATCATAGAACAGAAAAAATAAAAAATAAAACCTCTCATTCTCAACCTCCCAAGGACAGCACAACCTCTCCCTGCAAAAAACAAAAGTTATTGACCGTGGTTCCCCCAAGCCGAAAGAAGCATCTTCAATGATTGAATGAGCTGAATTATCAATTGAAAACAAAATGAGAGAAAGCAACTAATCAAAGATTCAACTGAGGTTCTATTCCGAGGAAATTCCAAGCTAATGTAAATTGCATGTCTTCAAGCAAAATATCCCACAATAGCAAGCTCGTTTGCCGAGATCCTCGTTACCAACAAAGTGCAAAGAACATCACAGCAACCAATCAAAAGCTTTTATTGAACAAAGCATAGTAAAAAAAGAAGATGGCAATCAAAGACAACGAAATAGAGGATTCTGGCAACCAAAAAAATAAGTATATATATATAAAAATAAAAAAAACAGCAATAACATTGCAGAATCAATGGGAAAGAGAGAAAAGCACCAAAAAGATAGATGAATGGAAAGGTAAATTAAAAAACTCAAACATCCTCCAAGCTCAACATTCATAGCAGAATAAGAAAACGAGTAGGACCTTAAAGGATGAAAGAAGGCCAGGGCAATGTTTATGAAGATACAGAATGCAGAGTAGCCTGAAGCTTAAAAGATGTCTGAGCAAAGGCGATCATGGCCCCCTGTGGAACACATGAACACATAAATTCAGCATCAAAAGACAAAGGCAAAACCAATTAAAGAGTTATCCATGATTGAAATAAAACCTAAGACTTTAACTTACACATCACAACAATATAAATCCTTGATAGAGGTTTAGTTCAGAGCACCCCATCCAAATGACAGTGTGGCCTAAAAAGACCAAAGCTTGATATAGAAGAGAACACGAATTCAAAAAAAAGTGTTTTCTAAACTTACCAAGCACCCAAAGACAATGAAAGCAACAAAAAATCCATAATAAAAGCATCCATTAATGCTCCAGGAAGATACTGTCATGCATGCTTCCCACCCTCCATAGACGTGAAATCCCAAGATCATGGTTGTCATCAACTGGTGGCCAATTAATCATATTCCATGGCATATTTGGACCCTCAGATAATAGCATGCTTTTAGTCAAAACCACACACCATATAGGCAGTAGCAGAATCTACTCAGAAGCAAAAGGAGAAATAAAAACAAAAAAACCATCGATAAACACCTTTAAAGCAAAAGGTCACAGACACAGACAAAATAGAAACCAACAACATGAATATAAAAACCAATCCTTGGTGCAACAACATAGAAATGTAAACTCAAAATACCAGCCACCATGGAATGCCGTCTAAGACAAATAACACAAACCGATAAGAAACTTGAAAAAACTGGCATAGCAGTGCATTAATAGAAATACCAGCAAGGAAACCAATAAAACAAGAATCTTGTCAGCTCAAGCATAATGAGCAGATCCCAAACCTGTGAAGCCATCAAGAGGAAATGAAAGGAAAAAAAAAAAAAAAAATCAGTTAACATGATGGTCGAAAATAAGAAAACTGAAACCAACCAAAAAGAAAAAAAAAAGAACAGAAGGCTGGAAGAAACTACTAGTAGACAAAAAATGTCACAGCACCAAATTAACCAGAAGAAGAAGAAGACTTGAAAGAGGAGCTGCAATCTATGAAGGCTGTTAAACCTAAACCACCCCACCTGCTCTTTATTAGAAAAGAAGACATCAAAACAGTAGCATGCTACTCTAACAAAAACCTAAAGATACAAGACATGAAGTGACGGAACATTAGCAAGACCAATTATCTTTTTTCATAAAGGAATCAAACCAGAACAATTGTTAATGAAACTCTTCACACATCTTAGCAGCATTGGAAGGAAAACCAGAGGCAAAGTAACTAAAATTAACAAACCAATCGCTAACACCCAATTCAACGTCCAATCTAGCACAGCAATCACCAGCCCCCTCAAAGTCACTGAAGGGCAAATGACAGACAATTGCGCCTTGCATAATGAATGATCATGAATGCATGCCATTCTTTGCTAGACCAACCTCACAACGCTCAACAGTGCACAAAGCCAGATGAAAACCAACGACTTCTTGCAACCCAACTCCAAGACCAGTGCACCCTCTGCAGGCGAACTTAAACCGAGAAGAGATGTGTGAGGCACCCCCAAAAGAGAAAACAGCCATGAGAAAAGCAAGGAATCCAAACATGAATGTTTAGCCACTCACAGTCGAGGAGGCGCGAACACCAACTTTGCTTGCCCATAGGAAGCCCTGATTAACAGCAGTGAAAATTGGTTGCACACGCTTCCCTAACCCATCATGCCTCCAAGGAAGAAAGCAAAAAATAAAAAAAGAGCAAAGAAAAAACCCAAACAGCCCATGCTCAATAACACCTAGCCACTGACCAACCATGCCACCAAGAAAGAAAACAACGAAAAACTCGGACAAACCCTGCTAAAACAACACCCAATTACTGAATTCATTAAGGGCAAAACCGGCAACACACTGCTGCAATCCATGGTCAAAATGTCTTTGTCCACGGTAAAGAGTTTCATGAAAACAACGACGTGTTTTATATATTTGTTAATGTGACATTTTGTTTCCCGGAAAGTCTCAGCGTCGCATGTAACCAAGGATTGACTTTCTTATCTCTAAAATGATTGGCAAGTCATCTCAACATACATATGTATGTTGCATGTAGGATCATGATCCATTGATGGATGTGTGTATTTTCATATGCATGAGTGTCAATGCAACTTTCGAATTCTTGAAATCAAATCCAGCTTTCGATTTGTGACACGACAGGGACTCTTGCTCGATTATCGGAAACGAAGAGATGCTTTCAGCCAATTTCGGTGTCTGTCGGTTATCATGAAACTGGCTGTATTTAGCTCCGCAGAATCCCCTAGGTGTAAGCTGTGCTTCTGCAAATTGAATCATGAAACCCTAGACAGTTGTCTGATAACAGGTAACAACTCCTCCAATGGGTGCCAAGGAATTGGCTCTCTCTACGTACCTACTCCTCACCGCCATAAATGGCAACTTTAAAGAACTCGTCCCTTCCAACGGGTTTATCTCGACATTTGCTCCTTCTTCCTGTCCTGGAGGATGGATTTTTACCCCCCCCCTGGTGATTGTGGCTGAATAATTGTTTGTAGGCTCCTGTAGCGCAACTTAAAGATTCTGTCTCAGTTGCAGTCTCTGTAAAGCAGTAATATCAGTATCCAGCGTATCTGTATAATAATCATTATTCCCGTCAAAATCTCCTTCGGTTTTTCCTAATAGTGAATTCGCTATTCAGTTCAAAAGCCAAGCGTGAGTTTCAAAAATGCTCTTACAACTACAAAGAGAAAATAATAATAAAAAAAGAAAATCAATTGCTGTACGATGATGAGAATCGTCTCTAGAAAATCCCAGGATTTTCGTTTATTAATTTAAAACCATTTAATTTATTCTTTTGGGTGCTTGTTTTTTTCTGATCGGCAGATATCTGGGTCCCCCTAGTCTAGTGGTTCCATTGATTAATGTGCAAATTCTTACATGGTTTGTCGAATCAAAACTTCAAAAAGTCTATGAGCTACTTTCCAATCGACAATTACTTGGATGTGATCGTCTTCCGAAAAACAAAATAATATTCTGCTCTTGCTATCTGAATCTGAATTGAATTGTTTGGAATAATATTTAAATTATTTTTTAAAGTATTTTTTATTATAAAATGTATTAAAATAATATTTTTTTTTATTTTTTAAAAATTATTTTTGATATTAATACATTAAAATAATTAAAAAATATTAATTTAAAAAAATTCAAATTTTTTTTAAAAATGTTTTTGAAATGAATATTTTTTTATTTTTTTAATTATTTTTTATATTAGTGTATTAAAAATAATTTAAAAACATCAAAAAATTATTAATTTGAAATAAAAAAATAAAAAAAATTTAAATTTAAAAAAAATATATTTTTAAAACACAAAATCATTAGATATAATCTAAACTAACAAAACAAAAATCAAAATTACAACACTGCAATTTAATTTTATCTCGATCAGTTATAAGCAGCTACATGTCTGGTTAATTTTTGAGCCATAGCTACCCCATTAAAAAAACCTAAAAGCACTCTGATTGCGCATGCAAATACAAAATACTGTGGAATGAATCAATAAAATGATTATGTTATTATTCTTAAATAAAATCATTAATTAATTATTGGGGATAAAATAATTTTTACAAATGAGTTGAGTACATATCAGTCCTTTTATATTATAAATACATAATAAAATAACTTATATATTTTTAAAAACAAAAATTAAATAAAATTATGATTCAAAGGCGGCTTTCCAGTCATTTAATGCTTTAGTTACACAATGAAATGACAATATTTAAAAAATATATATATATATATATATATTTAGGGATTTTTTTTGTATTTTTATCATGATTTTTTGGTTATAATCAATGTGAATAATGTGCAATGCAATCTTTTAGCAAATATAAAAATAATTAAAACAAATAATCATTAAAATAAGATCGGAATTTCTCTAACTAGCAGCACCCACATGTACACGCCGCCTTTTAATGGTCAAATGTCACCTTCCACAATAGTATTGGAAGCGTTGTGTCATTCTCTTTCTAATGGTTAGACCTGTGTTCATGTTAGAGTAATGATTAAGCTCTAGTGATTTTATTTTTTCTATCCCTTGCCTTGAATTTCGTATCAACCCTTCTAAAAATAAAGGTGTCCCTTTGGTTTGTAGTTTTATAAATTTTGTTTTTTATTAGGCTAGTGTGCACGTTGATTTTTTATATATATAATTTTGATCCTCAACATTTTATTTCATATAATTTTTGTTCAATTGGATCTTTATTTTTTTATTGTAATTTTTTTTATCAATTTATTTATTTATTTTATTTTTCAATTTAGCACCTCATTATTTTCTTTTATTTTTTTATATAAAATTTGATTTTCATTGTTTTGATTACTATTTGTTTTGTTTTTTAATTTTGGATGATTAAAAAATTTACTTTGTGATTTTTTTTTTGTATTTGCTTTCTATGAGGTGATCATAGCCTCATGACTCAAATTACGAGTTTTGAATATTAGTTCGATTTAACTTTGTCTTTTAGGTCTTTTTTATTTATTTATTTATAATTTTATCATTCGATATTGGATTATTAGGTCTTAAGTTTTGTGATTGTTTTTTTTTTTATTGTTATGTAAAGTTATTATCATGATCTTATATCCTTGATTTTTTTTTTTTTTTTATTTAGTTTCACTTTTATCATCTAGTTTTCTTGAAAGTTGATCCCATTGTTTTATTAAATTTCTTCTATGCAAAGTTATTCTAGTTCAATGTCCATGCTGTGAATTTAGCATGTTGATTCAAGTTATTTTTTTATGTTTTTTATTTTGTTTTTTAACCTTTGCTTTACCGATAATTGAGCTTTGAATTTTTTTCATTTTTTTTTAATGAGTATTTTCTTATCTCATTCAATTTTTTCTTTGTTATAAAAAAAATTAATGAAACCTTTAAAAAATATTTTTATAATATTTACAAACATTTATTTTTTTTATTAATTATTGACATTTTTTTACGGTTCTTTCATAATATTGGATTTTTTTGTAATCATTTGAACTAATAACCTGAATTCTATATTTTACTTTTTAAAAAAATATTACAATTGTCTATTTTTTTTTTTTTTTTTACATTGAAAAACCTACTCACAGTATAGGAAAAGCCTATCTAATCCCATTATTGGTTGGGGGTTTTTTTTTTTTCCCCCTGCTGGGTAGTCTTTACTCTTTACAATAAATAGTCATCAAACCCTACTAGTGCTAGTAGTGCACGAAAAGTAGGACTATGCTCACGCTCCAAATTTCATGTCTCAAAACTTTAGCATGGACCAAGTCTTGAGATGAGTCATCATTACATTCCAATTACGTGTCATTTTTCGTTGGTTTGGATTTCAGTTGATCTACAAGGCCGTCTCCTTACACAAGCACTGTTTCTAATAATAAAAATATAAACTAAAAAATGACCAAAACAGGTTCGGTAGGGTTCTCCATCAAGTGGCAGAAACACAGGACACAACATTAAACTGGTTTTTAATAAAGAAGACAGCTTGTGATGGATCGAGAGAGGAAGACAGCCTGTGATATTGCCATACAAGTAAGATCAAATGTTCCGGTCTGCATCACCAAAACTTACCCGATATACATTTTTTTGGCAAATGCAGATCACAAGGGTAACAAACTCTATATAGTAGCGTTAATATTTCCCCCGGTTCATGATCGCCATCTAACAAAATTGGCCAAGCTAGTACAGTTCGAATAATAATATGATTTGCAGAAACGTACGGACAAAATTCAAGGCTGAGGTCTGTCTCGAAAACAGTCCCGAATTTTACTTTTGAAAAATATTCGATCAAAAGAAAAAAGCTCCAAACTAACATGTAGTGACAAAATTGGCTTGGACCTGGCCAAACCCCACCATGATGCACCTGTGTTTCTTTCTTCTCTCGGCTTTTATTATTTGCTCCAAGTTAGTGCTCCTCTACTAAAAGATGGAGGAACAGCATGCGGTGCTGTTTCCCTCTTCTCTTGCATCCAAGTCTACCAGTTCAGGGTTGTGCATGTCTGAGACTTTTTTGCAGTTCTTGGAGAGCCATTTTGACCGCATGTACTTGGCTTTCCTCCATGGAGGAATATGGAGACCCTTTTCTTCAAATGATTCTTTAGCAGCTGAGCATAACAGCGAGATTATCTTGTCAAGTCTCTCTTCAGTGCCTATGAAGACTGAGGGAAGCGTATTAATAAGCTCTTTGTATGTCTGTGTAGGCCTTGCCAACTCAAACTGAGACCTGAAATCCATATCCAGTATCAGCCTTGTTGCTTTGTTGCTAATGTTGTTGTCCATGATCATCACATCTATGTACTCATAATCACCTGTAAAGTGGAAAACTGAAACCCCAAACAGATTTTGTAAGAAGATAATAAAAAAAACATATTATTCACTGATCATGCCAGTCTTAAAAATTGATTAAAGCGAAGAGAGATGCACCTCTGTGGCCAAAAGTGGAAGCCCAAGAGGTTTTACATAGAGAAGCTTCATAACCATCCATTTGCAATCTCATGACCACCCATTTCTTGAGACTACTGGGTTCTCCCATACCTCTAACATACATCAAGACTTTGTCAAGAACCCGAGTCTCAATATCTTTCGCCTCCAAAATAATATCCTAACAAATACCAATCACGTCCCGAGTAACTAAAATCAGACATCGAGGATCTTAAAACCACCAACAAAACAGAAATGTAATGATTTTGCAAATAAAAGAAAATGAAGTTATGGGAAAGAAAAAACAAACCTGCAAACTGGATTGAGATTTTCTGGGGAGAGGCTTTGAAGTTCCTAGTGAAACGGGAGTGGTTGACTGATCTGATTCCATGTAGTCTCTGACCATTTCGACAAGCTCTTCCTCTCCAAGGCTACCCATCGTGATCTGTAACAATATTTCTGTTTCTTCTCAGGAGGCTTTACATGAGCTTTCTGTTTATCAAGGACCCGAAGAAGTCAACTATTGTTTAAAGTTTGTGTTACAAGCTTCTATGGATATTGTAGATTCCTAACTTGTGTTCTTATTTCATTTAAGTAATTCTAGTAATGGTGACGTCACTGTGAAGAGAAAGTCTCCAGTTGTCTCTTTTTGTCATCCAACATCAAACATGCATGCGTGAGGTGGTAGTGTGTGTGTGTGGATTGCCGAGGCCTCGAATAGATTTTGGTGTTCTGCTATTCGGTTCGTTCTCGAATGGATTGTGCACCTCCATGAACTTGCTGGAGCTGAAAAGAAAGTTTTTCCGTGGGAAGTAGAGATGGGGACGGCTGGTGTCATGATGGATAATTAATGAAGAGTAAAATATTATTCAGGAGAGGGAAAAAAAAAGTGTATATTTTATTTAAGATCAGCAGTATTTTATTTTTAAAAAAGAAGTATAGATTTTTCATTACCACTCTCTTTCATGTTATCTGAAGTTTTCTTTCACCTTTTTTTTTTTTTGAAGTTGCAGACTTGATTTTGTTTGATATGGTAGTAAAATGTTTTTTTTTTAATTGAAAATATATTTAAATAATATTTTTTATTTTTTATATTAGCATATTAAAATTATTAAAAAATAATTAATTTTTTAAAAAAATAAAAGCTATCATAATACCAAACAATATTTTTTTTTTAATAAGATGTTATGATTATGACCAAACCATTTTGATACATGAATTTATTTAGAAAAATAAATATTTTTCTATTCTTTATTATGATGCCTTTTTAGTTTTTTATTTTATTTGAAGAGAATATTTTTTATTTTAGCTTATTTTTTTATTTTAGTATTATTAGGGTTTTTAAAAATATATATAAAAGGTTGTAATAATTTTTTGGTAAATGGAGACATGAATGAATAAAATTAAATATGACGTTTTTGGTATTTGAGAGTTTTGACATATAACAAACTCTTTTATCATTGACTTTTATCTGCATCAATTGATATCGGATATTGACGATGCTTGGTGATTATTTTCTTTTGTTGTATGTTGCAGAACAACCATGAATGGAAAATGTTGCAGAATAGAATGTGTTTGTGTAAAAAAGGATGAGGAGGTCGCCCATCGATAAAAAAAAAAATCTAGAAATTAGAGTGTTATTTTCGTTTATGCTAGTTGTTGTCATTTTAAATTCTAGTAGTGGGATTCATGATGAGGTGGTCTATATAAAAATGTTGCGTTAAGGATTCATGATAGGGCAACATATAAAAGTGTTGTGTTAGAGACCTGTGATGAGACGACTCTTATAAAAATGTTAAGGATACACGATGTGACCTAAGCATAAAAGAGATTTTCTTGATGGAGGGTAATTATTTAACTAAAGATTGAACTCGAGGACAAGTTCTTTCCAACTCGAGGAGACTGATGCAAGAGCTTGTTCAAGAAAATAAATGTTTTCCTTTTTTTTTTCTATTCTTATTATGATGCTTTTCTAGTGTTTTTTTTTAAGGGAATATTTTTCATAGTTTAGTTTTTCCTATTAAGTATTATTAGAGTTTTCTATTTTTTTTTTCTATATAAGGAGTTGTGATAGTTTTTTGGCAGGTGAAAACATAAATGGATAAAATTAAATATTTTGAGAGTTTTTTTTTATGCTTATGGTGTTTTTAGTCTTTGAGAGTTTTAACATGTAAAAAACCCCTTTATATATTTGTTCTGCTTACGTTGCATTTTAGCTACCCTTCTTTCATTTTATGTTTGATATATGATATATAAACCTTTTTGGCAAGCGTAATCAGTTTTGATCTTATTCATTCTCATGTATTGGATATACACCCTAACATATGTTACATATCTACACTATATCCACATCCACATCCACAACCATTTCATGTTTTTGTTATTGTAGAGATACTTATTGTTCCCTTATGTATAATATGACTAGTCTCATCATTGTTTTTTAAGAACATATCTTTCAATTTATCAGGGATCCTATGGTTACTTAACTCAAAATTCATTTGCTTTGGCCATTATGCTATGACATTTTATATATAATTTAGAGGATATTAGTTTATTAGTCCGCGTTAAGCTGTGAGTTGAATTAAAAAAAAAATAAACATGAAAAAATGTTTAGGCCTCAAGAAACTATTTGACATTGTTATTAAACTTGACTCAATAGGTTAATTTCAAAACCTCCCATTTTCATTCCATATCTAGATCGAGTTTAAAATTAACCTGTGTGGAAGTTGATTCATTGTGACCCATTCAACTTGAAAAGTTTTAAAAAAACTTGGACGACAGGTAAAAAGTGTGATTTGGATTTTAAAAAAATTTCAAGATGACATTTGTTTATTATTATTATTATTATTATTATTATTTAGACAACAACATATTGGATTAACATGAGTTAATTTTGATCCTTGTTCTTTCATTTTTTTTTTAACAATTAACTAATAATCTATTTTTAGAAATTGATCTCTCATTTAACATCAAATATTCTTTGACATCTCGCACAAACAAGATAATGCAAATTTCAACAAATCTCAAAACATAAAACCAGACAATATAATTTGTAAGGGCTAAATGAAAAAAAAATTAAAGTTTAATGTCTAAAGCGGAAATAACTAAGAACTTAAGGGATCAAGAAGAAAACTTAGCCTTATAAACATTGCTATGAATATTGAAGTAAGAGTGGATGAACAATAGTTTCAAAATGAAACCTGAATAAATAATGTTATGAATAATAAAATAAAAGTGGATGAATTATAGCTGCATAGTGAAATCTTGATATATTTTAGTTTATTTGTTAATAATAATAATAATAATAATATATAATGTTTCTTGTTTGGAATGGACATTTAGGCCTCATTTCCAAACTCGGTAAAACCACCTAGTTTTGTCATCGCTAATAAATCTCAACAACAAAAACCTACCAATCCATTAGCTGACGAGGACATTCAATTTCCAACTATATTTATTACATGGAAAAACAAAAACATTCTCATATTTAAGACTCTGTTTGGTAAAGTTGTTTAATTTGTTTTTTAAAATGATTTTCGCCAAAAAAAACATCAAATTAATATATTTTTAAGTATTTTTCAATGGTTTTGATGTGTTGATGTCAAAAATAAAAAATAAATCTAAACAATATCATTTTGATAACACACACTAAAACCAAAATCCATTACAAACAAACTTCATCACACTTGTACATCATCACTGTATCAACAAAAACCTAAAAAGGTGTGGGAAAACATTGGTCTTACGTACATTAAACATTATGGATTAGAGTGTTGTTTTCCTCTCTTTTTTTAATGTTGGTCATTTCTTTTTCTGTTATCAATTTCTTTTTCCCAATATAATCCTTTCATTTTTTATTTTTTTTAGGATTGGGATTGATGATTTGTTTTTATTGACTTCAAAATGATTTCTCGCAATGTTGAAAAAAAGTTATGGAATTAAGTTCATGCTTGATTTGGTTAAATCATATTCAATTTTTTTGATTAAACATAATTAAAACTCAAAGGACCAGAATTAATGCTGAAACAAATTCCCAGACTCTTTTGTTTTTTAATATTGTAGCAGAGGCATGTTTTTAGATTTTCTAGTCCCTAAATCTATTTTTTTAATCCCGAGCTTAATAAGATTTTATTATTATTATTATTTTGGTACATGATTTCATTTTCTTTGCATTTTAGTTGCTGGGTTAGAGAAAAGAGAGGGGTCATCAAAAAAACAGGAGATGAGAGAGAAAGTGTTAATTAGCCCAACTCCGACCATCATTTTTTTTTTTTTTTTTTCTTTTAATTAAATTTCATTTAAATAAATAATTATATGGAGTTATTCTAATTTTATAACCTTAGTCACATGTTTGTTAGGTAAACCTGAATTGTATTTTTTAACTTTTTTTATTTACTTTTATTTTTCAAATTCATCTTTCAATATTAGGTTGACTTGAGGTTAACTTGAGATTCATAATTTATTTTAGTTTTTTTTTTCTGTGAGATTATCCTTGATATAATGACTTAGTCTTAGATTTGATGAGTTAACTTGGGTTGATTCATGTCATTTTTTAATTGAATTGTTTTTTCAATTTCACTCTTCAACATTGGGTTGACTGAGAATTGAGTTTCAATGTTTATTTTAATTTTTTTTATAGTGTTATCTCAATCTCAAGATCTAGATCATGAGTTTGATAGATTAACTTTGGCTGTAGTTTTTTTTGTTTTTTTTTTTTTTAATTCTATCCTTAAACATTGTGTTGATTTTGAATTAAACTTATAATTTGTTTTTTATGAGGTTATTAAGGTCTCTTGACTCGGGTTATGAATTTGAACAAGTTAACTTGGAATTGACCTGAGTCAATCCAATATGTTGTCATCTCAATATTAAAAAAATATATATCATCTTGAAATTTTTTTTTCAATCAAACTATATTTTTATTGGTAGTCTGGATTGCTTTTAAACCCACTAAGTCAATCGAGTCAATCCACACAAGGTTTAAATTTGTTTATAATAAAAAGCATGTTTATAGTGTCTGAACATCTTTTTTTAATCAAAAAAATTAATTTGACTTGTAGTGTGATGTTGCCAATGATCCAGTGTTATTTAAGGCCTTGTTTGTTTGTTGAAATTTTTTTTTTCATGAAAAGTATTTTCTTAGCTTTCTTATGTTTAGTTGCATTATAGAAAACTAGTTAAAAAAACAATTCACTTTTCAATCAAAGAAAACACATAAGCATTAAGGAGAAAAATGTTTTTTAGTTTAAAATATTGGAAAACACTTTTCATGAAGGATCTATAAACTAAATAGTACAATACTTCATTATTCTTATATATATAATCAATAATAAATTATTAATATATTTATATAGGAAATAATATATTATAATATGTTAATATACAATATAAAAATGTATTAATTTAATATTTTAATGTATATAATATTTAAATTTAGATAATATTGTTATAAAATACATTCGAATATAAAACATGTTATATTATATGATAATTATACATTTTATATTACATAAATTATATTATAAAATTAGAATACCTTAAAACAAATTATTTTAAGTATTCTCTAAACTCTAAAAACAAAGCCTCCCCCATTGCCTACTCCAATCAATGTTCTCTTCAAGACAAATAACGCCCATCTCCTAACGACTCTAAAATAGTACAATACTTTATTATTCTTATATATATAAAATCAATAATATATTAATCAATATTTAAAAATATAATATTATTAGAAAATAATAAATTATTAATATATTAATATAGGAAATAATATATTAGAATATGTTAATATACAATATAAAAATGTATTAATTTAATATTTTAATGTATATAATACTAAAATTTAGATAATATTGCTATAAAATACATTCGAATATAAAAGCATGTTATATTATACAATAATTATACATTTTAAATCATATATATATATATATATATTATAAAATTAGGATAAAAAATGTGTACAGTACTTTTGTGTTTACAAGCCAACATTTTAACACAAGAAATTCGAAGTAGGTCCATTTACAGGTCAGGGTCATAAGGGCCTATATAAGATCCTAACAACGTCATGACATGCTCAATTATCTCCTAACCTAGCTATGTTAGGCTTTTTAACCATTGTTGTAGCTCGCCATATGTATGCCATGCCCCCTTATCCATATCTAGCTACAAACTATGGTACACAATTGTCATTATTCACACATCATGTGTGGATTGATGGATTTCTCATAGTTGGTGCTGCTGCGCATGCAACTATTTTTATGGTAAGAGACTACGATCCGACTATTCGATACAACGATTTATTAGATCGTGTCCTTAGGCATTGCGATGCAATCATATCACATCTTAACTGGGTATGTATATTTTTAGGCTTTCACAGTTTTGGTTTGTATATTCATAATGATACCATGAACGCTTTAGGGCGCCCTCAAGATATGTTTTCAGATACTGCTATACAATTACAACTCGTCTTTGCTCAATGGATACAAAACACGCATGCTTTAGCACCTGGTGCAACGACTCTTAGTGCAATAGCAAGCACCAGTTTGACTTGGGGGGGCGATGACTTAGTGGCAGTGGGGGGCAAGGTTGCTTTGCTACCTATTCCATTAGGAATCGCGGTCAAATGCCTAGCGACAAACTCCTATGTTCCTTTCATTACAGTATTTTTGAACAAGTTCCTAGATAACAAGCCTAAGGGTTTTCTTATTGATGATAGGGACAATATTGATGATAGTGACGATATTGATGTGAGTGACGATATCGACCGTGACCTTGATACGAAGCTGGAGCTTCTAACTAGGATGAATGTACTAACTATGGATATGATGCCAGAAATAAACCGATTTTATATCACCCTTCAATTCGAATTAGCAAAAGCAATGTCTCCTTGCATAATATGGATTCCAAACATTCACGATCTGGATGTGAATGAGTCGAATTACTTATCCCTCGGTCTATTAGTGAACTATCTTTCTAGGGATTGTGAAAGATGTTCCACTAGAAATATTCTTGTTATTGCTTCGACTTATATTCCTTAAAAAGTGGACCTGATTTTAACAGTCGGCACAGTAACCATGAAAATGGCTCCTTCTTTAGTGAGATTATATGAACAAATGCCTGAAAAAAAATATGTTATTGCTATGGGAGCATGTACAATTACAGGGGGAATGTTCAGTACGGATTCTTATAGTACTGTTCGGGGAGTCGATAAGCTAATTCCTATAGATGTCTATTTCCGGGCTGCCCTCCTAAACCGGAGGCGATTATAGATGCTATAACAAAACTTCGTAAAAAAATATCTCGAGAGATTTATGAAGATCGAATTAGGTCTCAACAGGGGAATCGGTGTTTTACTACCAGTCACGAGTTTCATATTGGACGTACTACTAATACTAGAAATTATGATCAACGATTACTCTATCAACCGCTATCTACTTCAAAAATAGCTCCTGAAGCCTTTTTCAAATACAAAAAGTCAATATCGTCCTCTGAATTAGTAAATTAGAGGAAGGACTCCTTTGTACAGAATAACAAAAGGCAAGTCAATCAATTAACAAACAAATTATTTTCAGTACTCTGTAAATACTAAAAATGAACCCTCCCCACTGCCTTCTCCAATCAATGCTTCTTTCCAAGACAAAAAACGCCCATCTCCTAACAATTATAGCTCTAGACGAATCAACTAAGACAACGTCTTTTTAATTTTTGGCTGAAGTCAACCCTTCCTACCGACGCCATCTATCAAATATGCACCCTTCACCACAGTTCCTGACTAACAACCATTGCCCCTCTCATCCTCAATCGTTGGCCAACATAACTTTACATTAGCCATTGACTGTAGCATATACCACTAATAAGGCAAGAAAAAGGATGGAAAAAAAGATCTTCTAGTGAGAAAAAAGAAGGAAACTGAAACTTGTTGTGTGTATCTTCTTATTTTTAGGTCTTTATTGGAAATATTGTCGACACAAGGAGGAAGAAGAGTAAAAGTTGATCCAGATCCACTTGTTGGTTTATCTTCACCAGTGATGGCTCGTGAACTTATATGCCACTAGTGGTGGGGCGCGTGGATACACATGCCACCGCTGTCCCTCCTTTTTTTAAAATCTTCCAACACAGTTTCTTTGGTTACAATAGTCTCTCCAATTAATTCCACATCTTTGGAAGGTCAATATATAATCTTAAATCATTTTGTTGCAAATTGCTAAAATTGTGAAATTTTAAGACCAAATGCTTATTATTTTGTATAATATTTGGACTGTTTAGACACTATTAATTTGGTTTGACGTGTGTTTGGATTTTGAAACAACTGTATTATTTGTGTTTAATTATGATTATTTTGTAGGTTGTGATTTCTTTTTGGACATTAAATATTGATGCATGAATCATGTTTAGGTTGATGTTATTTTATTTAAATTAGTATGTGATTTAAATGAATTTCGTGAAATGAACAAGATTTGGGTTGATTTTTTTGTTTTTTTTTGGTCTTGAGTTGATGGACAATAATTTGTCTTAAGATAATATTCCGAATAAAATAGTTTGATTTTAAAACACATTTTTTTTTGTTGCCAAACATGACCTTAGTCTAAGTGAAATAAATTTTCAAATTCTTATCTTGCCGTTAATTTTGAGTTCCGCATAATTTTTATCTACCCTTATTTAATATTTAGAATTGTAACTTATATGCGAGATGCTTTTTTCGGTATTATGTAAATCAATTTCCTTTAACAAAAAAAAAACAAAAAAATTTTTCTTTCAAAAATACAATTTTATTTTAAATTGTATATGGTCAAATCTTTTAAAAAACATTTGCATAAATAATAATAATAAAATACACGGCATAATTTAGCATCTTTAAATACAAAAACTCAAGAAAATAGTTTTATCTTTGCATGCATTTTTGGATTTAATGTATAATTTATGAAATCAATGAGAATTTGGTCTATATTTTAAAAAATTCAAAAAAATATATATTTTATTTGTTCAAATATCAAGGATTATGGACTTATATATAAGACGATTTCTGATATTAAAAGAACAATACAAAAATATGTTTTGACATTAGAACAATTAGATTTTAAGTTGATAAGATAAAGATCTTATTATCGAGAAAGAATTTTTTTAAATATTAGATAGACCAACGGTTAGAAAACACGACATACTTTAATTTATATCAAACAAACAAATAATATAGCTTTAGGTGAGTGTAGTTGGGGTGATATGTTCTCTTTGTACACAACTAGTCCATCAGTCCCTTTATCTATACTTTGATACTAATTATAATTTATAGTGATTAAATATTAGATGACGATTTCATTTTTTTTTACTAATAAGAAATAAGAATATATTATTCTTTTCACCCATCACACAAAGATCTCACTTCTCACTCTAAGAGAATGATCATCGCGACGTCAGGCACATGCAACATAATATATAATATAATAATTTTTTTTTTATTACACTTTTTATATCTTTTTTTTTTTTGGTAAATGATCAAATAGTTACATTTAATATTTTATATATGCTGGATAGCTTAAAAAAATAACAAATTAATAAGTGATTTTTCAATTTATTTTTTATTATATAAAAAAATAAATTAAATTATTTTTTAATTTATTTTGAATGACATTGTTAAATATATAAAAAATTAATTAACTTTTTATAAATATATATTTTTTAAATCACTTTTAAAAACAAATTATTTACTGAAAAACGGCGGCGTAAAAGACAAAACCTAATCTAAAACCGTTGATGAGGGGATCCAAATCTAATCTTAAAATAACGGTTCAGATCTTGCCTGTGATATGAAAACGTGTACGATACTGTAACAGTAGACTCTTTGAATCCCAGAAGGAAACAGAAGTTCCTAACCGCCCAGGGAAAAATCAGTTTACTCATTGACACAACAACACAAAATCCCATCTAAAGAACAAAATTATTTTCTCACGAAAATTCTATCCATTTTCCCATATTTTCCCGGGAAAATCTCCACTATTAGGTTTGGACCCCTAATTTCTCAATCACACGCTAACTGAGCTTTCTCTCTTATCTGACGGAACTTGGGATTTCGTTCTTGATTTTTGTGTCTGTCAACGTAGGGTTTTTATTTTTATTTTTATTAATGTGTGTGTTTTCTAGGGTTTCGGTTTTCTCGATTCTGTTATATATTGAGGCTTCAATTTGTTTTGTGTGACTCAAGAATAATCCAATTAGAAACCTAGTTCCTGTTTAGTTTTCTTGAACATTATGTTTTTCTTTTCCCTTTTCTTTATATTTGAGTTTTTTTAATCAAAAGTAATTAGTATAATATAATGGTTTTATAGGCTAACTAAGAAGATAATTCAATGAACTCAATTCATAGCACTCGATGGACCTTTTGCTGTTTGTTTTTTCTTTTCGAGCTGGTCAAGTCCACAAGCCAATCAGGGAAAGTTTGGGCATTATATCTGGGAGCTGAGTCTGTTGTAAATGTCAGCTGGCCTATCTTCAGTGCGGGCATATTTGTGCTTCTTGTTCTTGTCCTCTCAATGTACCTTATTTTTGAGCACTTAGCTGCATATAATCAGCCAGAGGTTTGTTCTCATATTTTTTCACAAGTTGTTGTTGTTATTATTAACTTTGTGCTTTCATCATGCTCTTGACAGTTGATTATTCCCTTGTTAATTTTTCCAGGCCAGTAAAATTGATAGTATGAGTTTGATTATTTAATTTCAGGAGCAAAAGTTTCTCATTGGACTCGTCCTCATGGTTCCTGTTTATTCTCTAGAATCGGTATGAAAGAAGCAACCTATCATTGTCTTCTTCTTCAATTTACAGATGGTAACTTGAATGCTTGAATGTAATGTATTTGCACTGACTATTTATTTATTGAAAACCTTATAATTTGGAAGTTGCTCCTCTGCTGTTAATCCTTGTAGTATCGGGGAGATAACTGGACAAAAGTTTAGGAAGTGTTAGCCTACTTTTCTAGCATTTCCTAAAATCTATTGGACAAGTTAAGTATGCTAAACTCTGCTTTGTCTGCACTCTATCCGAAATTCAACCCATAGAGTCGATGTACCTTATCATCCTGGGAAGGATACTATATCACCACTTACACATTCCCTAAAAGGGCAGACACACCATTTTAGCATAAACTAGTAACATCATTATTTCATTCTAATTAAACATTGGGGCTGCCTAATGCTGCTTTACTTGATCTCTTTGAGTTGTACTTGCCATTTTTTCCATTTTGAAAGGTCAAATCCTATGAGCTTGAGTTGACTAGCACTGGTTTGGTGCAAAAGATTAGCACCTTGACTTGGCATCTGTTTGATAGCAGTTACTAAAAAATGAAGCACCCATGTTGTGAAAATTTGTTAATTTTTGTTTTAGGTTTGGACGATCCATGAACTTTTTACCTATAATGTTGTCCTGGGCAGTTCTTATCTTTGTTGGATTCCAGTGCTGCATTCAACTGTGAAGCAATCCGGGACTGTTATGAAGCTTTTGCCTTGTATTGCTTTGAGAGATATCTGATAGCCTGCTTAGGTATTGCAATTTGGGATTTTACCATATTCCTCAATATCCTTGATAGCCTATATATATATATATTTGCATTCCCTTACTTTATTTTGATAAGATTTTGCTGCTTTAAGGTGGGGAAGAGAATACGATTCAATTCATGGAAAGTCAGACCTTAATCACCTCCAGCTCTCCTCTTTTGGAGGAGTCATATGCTTATGGAGTTGTAGAGCATCCTTTTCCTTTAAATTGCTTTCTGAGGGACTGGAATCTTGGTGCTGATTTCTATAATGCCGTGAAGATTGGCATTGTTCAATATGTATGTACTTGCTTTTATACTTAAAACTTTCCCTTAGTATGACTATTGCAACCTCGAGGCACTCACTGAAACATTTACTGTGCAGATGATACTGAAGTTGATCTGTGCACTTTTAGCAATGATTCTTCAAGCTTTCGGGGTTTATGGAGAAGGGAAATTTGAATGGAGATATGGGTAAGATTTTTTATTCAATGTACCAGCATTTTTAGCATCAAGCTTGCATTAATAATGTTTTGTTTTATCTTTTATCTAACCACAAATGCCGTGTACCTACATGGAGCGGGCATAAACAGTTCTTTCAATACTAATAAAATCATGTTTACTTGGTAATTTTCTGTTTATTGTGTCTATCTACTTATATGTAACATGATATTTATTAGAAAAACTAACACAGTTCATTTTCTTGATCTACTTGTGATCCGAGTGAGAATGTTTTTTTTTTGTTTTTTTTGCAGGTATCCATACTTGGCAGTTATTCTTAATTTCAGTCAGACCTGGGCCCTATATTGCCTTGTACAGTTCTATTCTGTGATTAAGGACAAGTTGGCCCCAATCAAACCACTGGCCAAGTTTCTGACATTCAAGTCAATTGTTTTCCTCACATGGTGGCAAGGTGTTGTGATCGCATTTCTAAACTCCATGGGAGCCTTTAAAGGGACTTTAGCCCAGGAGCTAAAAACACGAATACAAGACTACATTATCTGCATAGAGGTGTGATTGATTTATTACCATTTATTGATAACAGATAGATAACTCATTTATTTGTGTGGGTGCATTCACTTATATAGCTAATTTGGTTTATTAGTGAAATTGATAAGCATGAACTTGATTAGGAAGTGACATTAAAGTAGATATTAATTTAGTACCAGTCCTTTTGAATTCATTGTGGTGTCCCCTACCGTAGAACCATGTTAAACTGCATGCAAGGATTGATAAGTTTGTTGTGCTGATCAATATGACACGGCTCCACAACTACAAGTGATAAGTGTCTTTTAGGGGCACTCTCTCTATGCGAGTAATTCTGTAGGTGGAATGAGAAATCCTAATTCATTGATGAATGCTATTCTTTGCTTATATGTGGATCTGAATGAATGAAGTACCTCATCAGAGTCTGGTGTTACGCTATATGACGCCGAGTACCCTAACAACCTTTATGTGGGAGGACAAAGTAGTGATGTATTAATTATTCTTAACACAATGCTGTCTTCACATCCTATAATATTTCCGGTTGAAATATCATAGTAATTGTTCCTCTCAGTTTCTTCAAGTTCAAGGGGATGGTTCTTGTTTTCTGATATCAAATTTGTGATACAGATGGGTATTGCAGCTATTGTGCATCTTTATGTCTTCCCTGCTGTACCTTACAAGCGAGGAGAGAGATGTGTTCGTAATGTGGCTGTTATGACCGACTATGCCTCTTTAGGAACACCTCCAGATTCAAAAGAGGTTCAGGATTGTGAGAGGTCAACTAGGGTACGTCTAGGTCGGCATGATGAGAGAGAAAAGCGGTTGAATTTCCCCCAGAGTGTTCGTGATGTGGTCCTTGGTAGCGGTGAAATTGTGAGATTATTTGCTTTTTCTGTAATGATTTGAATCATTTCTTTTGTTATACAGCGCTATCATTAACCTTTAACGCCTTTTCTTGTCACCGCCACTGAATTCCTTGCTGTGCTTTCATTCTATCTTCCTATGTTGCTGACTCTTTACATATTTTCTTTCAGATTGTTGACGACATGAAGTATACAGTTTCTCATGTTGTGGAACCGGTTGAAAGGGGAATTGCAAAGATTAATAAAACCTTCCATGAGATTTCTGAAAATGTGAAACGCCAGGAGGAACGAAGGAGGAGCTCTAAGGATGACAATTATCTTGTTCCCCTGAATACATGGACGAGGGAATTTTCTGAAGCACACGACAACCTTCTTGAAGGGAGTGTCAGTGATAGTGGTTTGTCTAATGGAAAGAGACCGCCGCATCAACCCAAAGGCTCCGCATTTAGAACGAGAGCAGGGAGATAATATGAAAAGCTATACATCAGAGTAAAATTCAAATGGCATTCTGGGTTCATGAGGGCTTTTTTGACTGCATCATTGTTCTTGGTATGTCAAAATAAACATTTTACTGGCGGCCCATTTTCCCATAAATAAGGCAATATTTTGATGATGCTTTATTTCTCGGGCAAATAACTTTGGGCCAAACCTCGTGATTTCCTAACTCTGAAATGTACAAAGAACATTCTACAGAAACTACTACCATGGACTCGTTAAAATTATTGTTGCGGAGCCCCTAAAGTGCGCAAAGCTTTGGATTTTTGAAAATCTCTGTGAAAACCCAAACATATTGATAGCAATAGTGAATTACTGCGTATGATGATGGCTATTCAGTAGTTCAACAATTACATGTTTGGAATCACACAATGAGGTTCTACTCTTCGACCTTTTGCTCAGCCAAGTTCACATGAATTGTTAAAATCCAAAACAGAAGCAGATTTTCTTAGTGCCAACACTGATAATTGATAGCATGTTATACTCATGTTTTCTGTAGTGTTATAAAGCTATGATACCAATTAAAATAAAGCTATGATATTGACTGACATAAATATAAATAGTATATAAAAAAAAATACCAAATTTTATCGACTAGGATTGCCATACAAAAACTTCAATTCAATATTTTATTACTGAATATTTTTTATAAATAGTTTCTTCAAATACAAACTAAACAATCTTATTTACACAAGGCTCAAATTAAATTGGAAGAATAAAAATAAAAATAACCAAGGAAATATATAACTTATTCTAAAAATCCACTTGCATTAGTCTCCTCGGATTGAAAATAACTTGTTATTGTATTCAAATTGTTCTTGATTAAGTGGATTTTTACTGAAGACTCTAATCTCTTTTCTTTCTTTGTTTCAAATGTATAACAATTTTAAATATAAACTTCAATTGCTTCTCATTAAATTTTGCATAAAAAACATCAATCGACATTATTTCTTTTCAACTGATTTCTAGAGTAATGAATTACAAATCTCAAACTTACTTCAATAAGATATCTTGTATCTATTTAACTCTTGAACAAATCTATCTATATGATAATAATATATTTATATTCAAAATGATTAACATAACCTAAATAAACATTTTTTTTTTCGTTCAGCACCTTCATTATTATCTTCGCACTCAACCTCTAATTTATGAATAAGAACATTATTGATGATATCACTATTGTCATTATTTATACTATCATCATCAATATAACCATAATCAAAATAGACATCATAAAATAGTGGAGAATACCAATCCACAACGATCTCATTATAAATAGGATCACCAACATCTTTATAATAGTTATCCTAATTAAGAAGTTGCCTTCTCTGATCATATTTTTGAAATGAGTTTTCAAAATTAGCTATTGATTTGTGATCACTCTCCTCTAATTTTTTCTTCTTCATCTTTGTTAATCCTCGAGATAATTCTTCAACTTGCATATACAACCTTATCATTGCTAGTTATCAGGTTACTTTTGTAATTTGTCATTGCATGTCTTGTATCACCAATTTCTTAACATCATTTTCCCATAGGAGAATCTCATCATCATCTCCTAAACGAGCACATCTTGTTCCGCGACAACCTCTTCCAACCATATTATTCAAAAATACACAACAACTAATCACTAGGAATTGTTTGGTTTTGATACCAATTGATGCAGAGCTCTAATACCATCTAACACAAAGCTCTGATGCCCATTAATATAGATGAAAATAACACAAGAAAGGCAATAAACACAAATAACATGGAACTTAATTGAATAAGACCACTCAAAAAATTCAATTCAAAGTTTTATTACTAAATATTTTCTCTTCATGTATTCTCATGAAATACAAACTAAACATATTTATTTATCCTAGTCTTAAACCTAAACTAAATAAGAAAAAAACATTTCTAAAATAAATAGGAAGAATAAATATATCGTAAAAGAAAATATTTTGTTAAACTAAATAGGAAAAAAAATAACCAAGGAAACAAATTAATTCTCCAAAAACTCCTCCTACAACATGTAATTTGAGATGATATTTCTTGAAAACATTATAATATTATGATTAAGAAAAGTTACCTTGACCCTCTTATAGTTTAGTTATTTTTTCACTTTATCTCCGTAGTTTATAAGTTGATAATACTTTACATCCTCACTAACGAGTGCAAAAAAGAAATTTGATGAAGTTTTTTGAATTATTTACATGATTGCTATTATATTTTAATTAATGACTAAAGAATTATTGCATTATTAAAATTAAGAAATTGCTATAAAGTAAAAAAAACAAAAACTCCAGCCACCACTCTCACTCTTTTCTCTTTGCTAGAATCCGGCCACCCAAGCCTAACAAAATCTGGTTGAAGCTTTTCATAAGAATCAACAAAACCCAATGTTTCCATGCTATTCCAAATCTAGGTGCTAAATCAACAAAACTCAATTTTAAAAACAAGAAACCCAAATCATTATTTGATTTTCTTCTTTCTTCATTGTGAAACCCAAATATTATTATCAAGAAAAATCATTATAGATTGTGAGTTATGAGGTAATCATTATGAATTTGCCTGGTGTTTTACTTTTTTTTTTTGGTTGTTTCTTTAGTCATTGATTTTTCTTTTCTTTTCAACTTCATCAATGCTGCTTTGGATTTAGGGTTGGTAATTTGATTCAATTTGCTTTTTATGTATTAATCATGGGCTAAAAAGAATTCTGATAATGAGTTGGTTCTTGATTTCATAAAAAATAATATGATTTTAATTACACACATGCGGCGTGGCGGGATGTCGGGGTCAAGGAGTCACCATCTAATTGCTTGGTTTAGGATCACTAGGAGACCTAAGTGAACTAGTCTTATTAGAAATTCTAAGGTAAGATACTGGTTATGGCTAGGGAAGATAGTAACACCCGTAACACACTTTACTTGAGGTAAGCTGCATTGTGTGGTTTAAAGATATTGATGAATTCCTAGCTGGTGGTCTATCTATGGCTTAGAACAAAGATTTTTGCTCATTAATAAAACTAGCATTTTCAATTTATTATAATCTTGTATGCTTAGATAAATCTTTATAGGAAGAAATCCATTTAAGTTCCATAACATGGTTCACCTATCTTGAAAGACAAAAATATTTTCATCAACTCATATATTATGGTGAAAATACTTCAAATTAAAATTGATGAATATTAAAAAAAATATGAGAATTTCCAAGTCAACTCTTGATATTTAAATACTAGCTTACTTGTAAGTTCAAGATTTATATCATAATGTTGACCCTTTATTTTCAGAGAAAGAAAAAACAAAAAAAAGAAGAAGAAAACTTAGGGTTATTAAAAGATTGGTCAATCCTTAAGGAATTTTAAAAACTTGTTGTAAATTCCACAAAAAAATGCAAAGAAATACAAAATATTTTCTAAAACAATGCTAATATATATATATATATATATATATATATATATATATATATTGTAAGGATTAAGCTATATGTAACAAGCATAAATATTTTTTTTTTTAAGGTCATAATTGAAAAAAAACTCATTTTTACTTAAAACAAAAAATGTTAAAATAGATTTAGGGTGTGTTTGCCAAACACACCCTTGAGCCAAAGAAAACTTTTAGTAAAAACATTGTCAGCCAAAAAGGGTCTTAGCCTTTGACCTGATTGGGTTGACCTGAAACTTTTGGTTCGATTATAAACCGAACTAAAGTCCATTAGTTTGATTCAAAAAATAAATCAAAATCTAAACCAAAATCCATAACAAAATCAATCTTAAAAAAATAAACTCTATTTTTATTTTATCAAAAACAGATCAAAACCCAAAAAAAGCGAAAGAAGATGAAGAACATTTAATATGAACCCAATAACATAGATTTCAAATCAGACCATATATAAACAAACCAAGAACATAAACATTTTAGAAATCATGCAAGGATCAATACTCTAGCATTTATGCACTTCAATTATCACAAAAAAAATTCTAATTTTATCAAAATAGGTTTTGATTCAATACCAAAATTCTAGGATTAAAACCTACTGAAAATATGTTATTGATGCAAATAAATCCTAGATCATGGAGCTAAGGTAATGTTCTTTCTAAGAACACGAAGAACACTGCCTAGTAATCCAAAAATAGCACAGAAACCCAACACAATGTCAAGCCTTCAAAACTGACATTTTTTACTTCTAAAACATGCTTTCTTCATTCTAACAAGTTACACAATCATAACCAAACATGTTTAACTTAAAAAACTAACAAATAACATTAAAACATCAAAATTATGCAAGAGGTTTTAAATTTCAAACTTGTAAGCTTAAAACAACATACAAAAATATCAAATTTTGATTCAAAACTGACTTTTTAAACCCTTAGAACCCAAACCATGCCCAGGAACTAGTAACGGACACTAAAAAACTAGAAAAAAAAAATCAATAACCCTACTACTAGATTTCTAAATAACTATATTTCATTTAATCTAAACATCCAAACTTATTCTAAACATCCAACAACATTAACAAATAACTTCAAACAAGATCAAACAAAGAAAAAAAAATAACATTCAGTGTATTAATCAAAACCAAAGTTAAAAGAAAAATAATGCAATAAATGTTAAAAAAAACTCCATAAAACATGAAAGAACAGGTTAGAGATGTGTCTCATTGACATCATCTACCAAGATAAATGAATGATTTATACCTTCCAAGCTCAAACAATGGTTATTGCTCTTTGGTTTTTTTTTTTTTCCAAGTTTGTTACTTTCTCTTAAAGTTTAGGAAACTCTTGTGCTAAACGCTTAAACCTTCACACTTTAGAGTTCCTTTATCACTTTTTTCCTCACCTCTTTCTCTCCTTCTACTTTGATTTTATAAAGGGGTATTTATAGGGTTTTTAATGGGTTAAACATAGATTGATCAAAGCTTAACCTTATCATCAAAATGAGAGGGTTTTAGAGTACATTTCATAACCGTGAGCTTTGTACCTCTGCTAGTTTTTCAATGATGGTTTTGCAACAAACTTGATTTTTAGAGATTTTGGTGGTTTTCCAAACTTGGAGACCAAAAGGTTTGTTTCTAGCATTTTTGATCTTTAGAGAAACATGACCAGCTTTTGATAAGAACCCACTGATAAGGCTTGAATTGTGAACATATGAAGAATATTAGTTGTTCTGTAAAATGGATATCACAACCATCGATGACTGAGGAGACCACTTTCGAGGCATTGTCAGAGCAACTATGATGTCATCGTTGTTGAATACCATCTGATCTTGGTAAATGGGGTGCATACCTTTCATTTGGATTCAACCTTACTCAATTTAGAGATTTTTACTTTCACATTCATTCATTTAAAAGTGCTAACCTGATCAGCTTAGAATCTTAAAATGTAGTGATGGCTGATCAGGACGTGATGTTGTTGAGTTCGTTGAAGAAAATGAGATGGAAACGTTTGATGTGAGTAACTGATCTTTATAAAGGGGTTTTTTTTCGATTGAATGGTAGTGGTTACAATGCCATAGGTAGTTTACAATGCCATATTTATTTGCCTAAAAGTACCTACTTGATCAATCATAACTGTCAAATAAGAAGTTAAATAGTGGATGAACGATGTGTTGTCTAGGTTAAACCCTAGAAATTAAGGTTTTTAATTTGGAATTTAACAGATTTCATTTTAGTCCGTATTCTTCCAATTGCTTTTAATTGCACTTGTAATTTCCTTTAAAACTCTTAATGTCATGCAATTTCACCCCTACCAAACTCAACTATTAGCCCTAAAGGTTATTGCCATTTTCATCTTGGTCTTTGGTTTTTGATTTGTGTACTTGGACCCTTAATTGACCATTAACCATTCATTTTTCTTCAATTTGACCCTTGATTTGGTCACTTTTAACGTTCTTTTCAATTTGGTCATTGGTTTTGGATTTCTTCAATCAAGTCCTTAATTGACTATTAAACTTCAATATTTATGCAAATAAGCCCATAACTCGACAAAATTAACTCTTTAAAATTGCAAATCAACCTCTAGACTCTAATTTGTTCCAATTGAAACCTAAATTGACTTGAAATATCATTTTTTTCCATGCAATTAGGTTCTCAATAAAATTAATTAAGCCTTCAAAAATTCGCATAAAGTCCTTACCTATCTAAATTCGTATTTTTTTTACCCCAACAAAAAATATTTTCACATTGTGGTTGTTAATTTAGTCAATCTTATACATTTTGGTCCTCTAACTTTTTCACTTGATATTTTGGTTTTTCACCACCCACTTGGATAATTTTCTAGGCTTTCTTCATGTATGTATTTTGAATTTTCTTTTTTCTTTTCTTGATTTTTTTTGTAGGATCAAAAGTAGGTAACATCAATTTTATTGTTCGAGAAAGATTGAAAATGAGGGCAACCAAAAATGAAATAGAAAAAATAAGAGCTTTTGTTTTAAAAGAAAAAAAATATGTCGTTACCTTTTTGCTAAATTTTGCCTTAGGATTTTGTCAAAATTCTTTTTTGGTCCTTGGAAATTAAATGATTCGGTTTAAAACTTTATTTTTATCTTATTTTAGTTTCTAAGTTTGAGAGAAAAGAGAAAGTCACCAAAAAACGATAGAGGAGAGAGAAAGTCAAAGAATGACCACTTTTTGACAACAAAAGTAGTCATTCTTTTTGTCAACATGTTTATTTGATGGTGGAGTTTCATTTAGGTCTTTTCTTTTCTTTATCTTGCCAACAATAAGAGGTTGATTTTTCAATTTCTAATCAATTAAATGCTAATTTAAGACAAAAAATAGGTTTACTAAGGTTTATAAGGAGTTTCTTAGGGATGTTCAATTGAAAAATAGGTGAAAAAAAGTTTTATTATACCTAGAAGTTGGAAGCCTAACTTTTTGACCACATGATGTGATTGAAATATAAAACAGTATAACTTTTTAAAAGCTATATATTTATTTCAAAAGAAGAAAAAAAAATAAAGGCCCAGGCACGATGGGCTTTCCCCATGCCTATATGCATGGGCTTTTTTTTGTTTAGGCATAGGCATTGAGCCATTTAGGTCCACATGTTTGACTTTTTTATTCCATTTAATTTTTTATTGATTTTTTTTCTTTGAATTTCATTATTCAATGTTGAGTTTTTATCGATATTTTTTTTTTTCATTTTCATTCTTCAATATTTATTTGATTTTGAATTTGGTTTTATAATTTTTTTCAGTTTACTTATGTAGATTTATCACAACTTCAAGTAAATGTTCCTATAGTTTGTTGATACTTAATTTTATCAGTATCTATTTTTTATCAGATAATAAAATTTAAAATATTTTAAGAAAAAAAAAGTTACTAGACCCAATGGAGTTCATGCCTCGAATCATGAGTTTTACAAATTAACTTGGATTGATTGACTTGTTCAGATCTTCAGTCGGTTGAGTTCCATCTAGTGTCTCCTAAAAAAATAAAAAATTATCCAATCCAATAGCATACCAAACATGCGACAAGATAGTTATTTGTCTAGCTCAATAAAGTTCAGTCTAGTCCAATCAATAATATTTGATATACCAAACACCACCTAAGTCTTAAACCATGAGCCATGAACCGACGACCCAAGAATAAAAGAACATAACAAATACTACAAGATATGGAGGGTAATAATGTCATTAAAAGCAGAGAGAGCTAAATTAGGGTTTAAATGGCCGTCACTATATATACAACCATTAGCAAAGACCTCTTGGTAAGCTTTGTTAATAACAGGAAGTCCTTCCCTCTTCCTGTAGATCTCTCTCCGTCCCTCTGTATCTGTAATTTCTTACTTGGTATGCTGTGTTTAGTGAACTTGTGATATTATTTTTTGAAAGAAAGAAAGGGAGATTCGTAGGGGGGGCAGTGATGAGGATTTTGAGAAAGTCATGCACCACTCTGATATTATCTGTGCTGATAAATCTCTCATACCCATATGATTCTGAGCCCTCATCTCTTCTCTTTCCCCTTCTCTTCTCATATAATCTAATTATTGATTTATTTTGATTTTAATAATTGGTTTATCTTCTTCGGAAATGCAATAGTGATAGTTATTCCTAAAATAGGAGGATAATTAAGGATCCAAGTGATGCGGGTCTCTTCTTTAATCAGATGACCCGGAACCATGATGCGGACAGCACTGCAATTTTCTGTTGCTTCTGGTGATAACTTTCGGTTTCTGATGGTTCCTTTTTCATCGTTCTACTCGTAGTAGTTTTTTTTTTTTTTTATAATTTTTTTCCCTCTTATAACGGAGCTGTTTCGTAATTCTTATTGATGTAGTTTCTTAAGATTTAAGTATACCTTATTATTTTCTATATAATAATTATTATTGTAATGTATTGAGATTTCGAGCATAGAAATTCAGTTTTCAATTTTACAAAAGATGATTTTATCTTGCAAGATGCATTTACCAAAAGTCCAATAATAGGATTCTCGATTTTTGGTATTTTCCTCGAGGAATTGCAAACAAGACCTTTTATAATCATCGAGGACGATTTCTATGAAGGAGTAAATTCATATGCTTTCATTAATTTTAACTCTAGTATACTAGCATTGATAAAGAATTAGAGCTTGCTTTTCAAGAAATTATATATATATATATATATATATATATATATATATTTTTAGTATTTATTTTTAATATTTTTTAAGAATATTTTTGAAATACAAATAAATGGAATTTTAGTAATTTTTTTTTCATGATACAAATGGTTTTTTAAAAATTTTGAATTTTTTTAAAATAGTTTTAATGTTAAATGTTAAAAATAAATTTAAAAAAATAAAAAAAATTTTAGTATATTATTAAATAAAAGCTATGATTGATTAATGATGGATGCTTTACGGCTTATGGGCTCAAATCTGTTATTAACTGGAAGCCGATGCTCATTATTCTTATAGCAAAAAATGTACTATTATCTAATTTAATCACTATTTTTTAAATAATTTTTTATATTAAAATAATATTAATGAATTTTTTTTTTAAAAATTATTTTTATATCAAAATGATTTGAAAAACACAAAAAATATATTAATTTAAAATTAATAAAAAAAAAATTAAAATTTTTTAAAACTCTTTTAAAACATAAAAACAAACAGGTTATTTTGAAAGTTTCAAAGTAATATTGATTATCTTAGAGTAATATTGACTATCTTTTAATAGATTGTCTTTTTTGAGTAAAACTGGCTTGGTTTGGAGGTGTGATTTTTATTTTATTTTTTTTATTATTTTTTTTTAATACAAAACTCTTTAAATACAAACTACATCTTTAAAAGTTTTTAAAAACATGATTTTTATGTGGATTCCACCAAAAAAAAACTAAAACTAACTTATATCCAAACACACAAAACTAGAATATAATAATTTGTACATGATATTAAATTAAGTTTGCTCATATTTCAGTCAGCAAGAGACTATTAACAATATAAAATCTGTATTGGCAAGATAAATATCCAAATTAAAGGGGAAATTTCTAATCTACTAAAATTGAGTAAATGACTTGATTGGTTTAGTCTAGAGATATGCATATTAGACATGTATTGAAAACATAATATTATTAAATAGTTGCTCTCCAACAAAGTTATTTTCATTTACTATATGAGATCGATTTATTTGCTAAAAGTTTAGTGAGAAAGCATGGATATCTAGTTTATCAAGGGCAATAAGCTTGAAAGAAAAAATTAAATCATGTAATACTCTTAGAAGACAAGAAAATAAGCTTGAAAGAAAAAACTAAGTCATGTGATACTCTTAGAAGACAAGAAAATAAGCTTGAAAGAAAAAACTAAGTCATGTGATACTCTACAAAAAAAAAAAAAATTTCTATTTATTTTTATGAAATTAGATGGTAGTTGCAAATGATTCCAACATCTTTGTTTTTCAAGAGTATGTTTATTTTTCTTTTAGAATTTTAAAAGACATGAATTTCCAATTCCAAGAAATAAATTAATTTTTGTATTTTGAATTCTTTTAGGATATTGACTTGAATCTTAAATGAAATTCAAATCATAGAAAATAGCTATAAGTAAATTAAAGAGGAAACTATTTGATTTGTAAATCAATTCATCTTAAAATCAATACCGGAATTAATATTTCAAAAATACCCAATCACCACCCATTTCTTCGAATGATTTGCCAATCTTTTTGCTGTGTATAGGTGCTTTTGCTATATATTTAATTGGAGCCATGGCATGCCGATATCTTTGAGTTTCCTTACATGAACTCCTTACATGCTCTTCAAGGTATTAATTACATGGAATTTACCACGGCTATATGCATTTCAATGTTCCACGTTTCTTCAAATGATATTTTTCTGGAATAGTTGGTCTGGATAAAACTATATAGAAGGTTCGATTTTATGATAAAATTAGCTTGTGGTTTAATGATACTTGCGCATATATAGAATTTGCTAGCAAGACCTTTTATAATCACCTTGGACAACCTCTCTAAACGAGTCAAATCAACAAGTAAATTTGGATGTTTTCATTAATTTAAAGTATGGTACACTGGCATTGATAAAGTACCTTGAAGATGTCTATAAATTTACAGAGAGCAAGGATATAGTCACCATTATCTTTCAAGAATGAGTAGAGGCTTGATCCCTTTCCCTCTTGGAGATCTGAAATTAAAGACATAATATTGCCCAACTTTTAACATTTCAGTTAGGAAGAGAACATTAACAATATAACATCCGAATTAACAAGACCAAGATCCAAATTAAAGGTAGAAAAAAGCCTCAAATGTTTTTCCGAAGATTCATGTTAATAAAGCTTCAACTTGTTCGTTCATGGATCATGTTTTAGGTTCTCTATTACTGAACAATTGATGGTTACGAGGTTTGTTTTTTCCATTAAATTCTAGAGAAAAAAAAATACATGTTTTGCTAGACAAATTATTATTTTATTACTAATTAGTAGCATGTTTTTTGAATAACAAGTAAAGGAAGTTGATATGCTTGATTTTTCTATGATTTCTTCATCTACTTACTTTTAATTTTATGCTAATTTATTTATGTAGGAAGAAATAAATTCATGGAAACATGTATTTTGGAGTGAAATCTTAGTATTAAATCTTTGAATTATAGCTAAATATTAGCTCTAAACCATCAGAGCCTTTTCTTTTTTATTATAGAAATAAATTATATCTTTTCTTTCATTTATATTTCAGGATTTAGAAGTCTATACACCGATCTAAACCATTAGAGCCTATATTTTTTGATCCTAAAATTGAGAGAACTTTGTGTTAGATCAATAAAAAGAAGAAGCAAAAAGTCACCAGTTTTGAGGGACTACTCTATGCTTGTGGTTAATAGGGCTACATCCAGCATAAGGAGGCTGACTATACAAGCTAATAATTTTGAGATTAAGCCGATGATAATTCAAATAATACAACAAATTGTTTGATTTAATTAGGGGCTGCCGTAGGAGGATCTTAATGTTCATATCATATTTTTTCTAGAGACTTGCAACTTCTTCAAGCATAATGATCCTAATGATGCTATTCATTTGAGACTTTTCCTTCTTTTTTTTTTTTTCCACTAAAAAAAAGCAAAGTTTGGCTAAATTCTTTATCACCAAGTGCCATTACTATTTAGGATGAGTTAACACAAGATGTTTCAGGAAATTATTCCCTTCATCTAAGACAACAAAGCTGTGGAATGATATTACTATGTTTACTCAATTTGAGAATGAATACTTGCATGAAGCATTTGAGAGATACAAATATTTATTACAAAAGTGTCCTTATCATGAACTTATGACATGACTTAAAATCTAAACATTTTATAATGGTGTGGGAGCTATAAATAGATCCATGTTTGATGTAGCAATTAGAAGAGCTTTAATGAGTAAAACTCATAAAGTAGCTTATGAAATATTATAAGAATTGACATCCAATAACTATCAATGACATATGGAGAGAGTTATGCAAAGAAAGGCAAATGGAGTTTTTGAACTTACTTATATTACCACTTTAGTAGCTAAATGACAAATTTATCTAAACAACTAGGTAAGATGGATTTTAATTATATTCAAACTAATATTATATATAACCATTACGTAGAAAATCACTCAAGTATCAATTCCAAGTTGAAAAACCTTTTGCTCAACCAAAGTAATATTTGTTAATTCAAATATTCAACAATCAGTCTTCAATGAAAGTAGTTGAGAATTGATAATCTAAACTTAGGCTATGGTTTTGATATGCATGACAATCAATATAACACAACAAATAAAAATATCAAAACAAATTCAAAAACAAGTATCAATTCCAAACTAATCTTAACACGTAGCAAGATTTATTATTTGTAATTGTATAATTTTGCTTGATTCTCTTATTTATTTTTCCTCTATTGCTTATTGTCCACTTAATTATTCTTAGTCCATGATCACCTTAGTCCATTGTTCTATCTTTTTATTTTACTCTCTAAATTATTATTATTTTTATTATTTTATCATTATAAAAATAAAATAAAATAGAAAAATTATAGGTTAAAAATAAGTTATGAAAATTAAAGACACATCCAAAACGTCCAAGTCTAAGATTCTCAATGACTAACTCGTATTTTACTAAACCTCATATCATTAGAAAATCCGATATTTATATTGTGAGCAGCAGCAAGAAAATTAGTACACTCAACAAGTCTTTTTTGGCAGCACACTTCAACAAGTGAAAACCTACCAACTTCGAAATAAGTCTAATTATCATATTATGCTCCTATTGCAAGAGTACTTGTAATTTGCTGGGAAAATCGCAGAAAAGTATAAGGAAGAAAAGTCAACCATACTAGATTTGAAAGTTCAAGAATCTGGTATGGAAAATGTGCCTTCTACTTATTGAATGAACCTGTTATTTTAGCAACTTAAATGGATTATTATAATTAGTACTTTACATATCTGGAAATTACATAAGACGGTAGCGTTTTGAACACAGCCCAAACATTGTGGACAAAAAATTGATAATTTTTAAATTATTTTTTTAATATTTTTTTGGATTGTTTTAATGTGATAATATTAAAAATAAAAAAGTATTATTTTAATAGATTTATAAATAAAAAATTTTAATTTAATATTAATCAATCGTTATCTTTACATTAAAAACGACTTGTGTTATCCATCAAGCTGCTTTCAACCTTCTCTGCTCCTCTACATGATTTGACAGCTTTAAGAAGTTGCAAGGAAATTTCCTTGGAGGACGTAGCAAGGAATTTTACAAATATTAAATGTTTAGTGGAGCTCGTGAACGTTTCCATAAAAAAAAATGAGAGACATTCAAAGCTTTCAAGTCTCAGATTCTCTATTTTGTGAGTAGCAGCAAGAAAATTAGGACACCCCAACAAGCTCTTTTTTGGCAGCACATTTTAACAAGTTCAAATATGCACTGGTGCACGAATATTTTTGTTTTTGAAATTAGTTTAAAAAATAATTAATAAATACACTTGATGTCAAATTAAAAATTAAATCTACTCGTATTTAGGGTTAAGGTTTTATTAAAAGAATTTTGTCAACACAAGTATTTTAATATAAAACTTTAATTTGTCTAAAATTAATTATAAATAAATAAAAAATTAATTTCAAATAATTATCGATTTAAAAATTATAAAACCAAAAAATTCTTATACCCACATTGAAGATTACAAAACTTTCTACTGATTTATATAGTAATGCATTGAGAAATTTAAATTAGGCTAATAGAATATTAATTTTTTTTTAAAATAAATTTTAAGCTTAAATCACATGTATGGACTAAAGTTTGATTTGGATTTGGATTAATTGAAATTTATTTTTTGTTGATCCATGAACAATACCTATCTAGATTCATTGAAGATGATTGATCAGCCATGCCCAAATTCTTTTTGGGTTTTTAATTTTTTTAGAATGTGAGGTATTATTGATTTAAGACATCACAATTAATATTTAAATAAAAAAGTTTGTATTTAATTGTTGAAACGTTAGAATTAATTTTGAAAAAAATGTTTTATGCCGCCAAGTAGGAGTCGCTGAGAAAAATGGTGAGAAAAATCTCCAATTCCTAAATTGGTGTCTCCGGTCTTTGTTTTTATATATATATATATGGTGGTAGGTTACATGAACCTTGACCAGTTGCCATATAGTGGCAAGAGAAGATAATTGCGTCTTTATTTTATTTTTTTTTAATATTTTTTTTATATTAAAATATTAATATAATAACTTCATGGCACATACCTGTTTATTTTTGTGTTTTAAAAGTATTTTAAAAAAAATAATTTTTTTTTATTCTTTTACTAACTTCAAATTAATTATATATTTTTAATATTTTTAAAATTAAATATGATAATGTCAAAACTAATTTTTAAAAAATAAAAAATATTATTAACTTATATTTTAATATAAAAATATTATTTAAAAAATAATTGTAATTTGTAATTACACAACTACACGCAAGCTTGATATCTTGAATATAAAGATAAAAAATCTACGACGTCCTCCTTGACTTTTCTCTGCGCATTTAGGTCGTCATGGCCTATATAATGTCCCTTCTTTGCCACGAAAATTCAGACTAATCAACAACTGATATTCTTCACTGAAAATTAATGGCAACTTCAGGCGTTAGAGAAGACAAATACCGTACTTTCTTGTATGGAGAAGGAGAGAAGAACACGAAGTGGAGGTATGGTTCACCTCCAAACTATGATGATGTCAACAAACTCTTTGAAGAAGGCCGGACTAAGGTATTAAAACTGTTTGTGTGACTGTTCATAGCAATCATATATATATATATATATATATATATATATATATATATATATATCCGCTGTTAATTTCTATTCTGTTAACTTGCTGATGTAAGGTATGGCCATCTGGATCACTCGAAGAAAAAGTGCAGAACCTCGTAAAGACATGGGAGATGGAGATGTTCCATAAGACATGCTTTGATGATTATAAATCAGTTGATCCCAAGAATTATACTTTTAGCCTAAATGGTAATAACACTCAAGTCTTCTTTCCTTGCTGCAAAATCGCAATTAATTATAAACTCATGCAATTAATTGTATGAGTTCAGGAAGGAAACCTATAACTTTGGAAGAAAAGCGCAAACTTGGCGGAGGCTACAACTCCTTTTTGCAGACTACCTTACCGGAGAAGTTCCGGGCTTATAACCCTGCTGAAGAAACCGTGGATTCAGCTCAAGTGGCTTTTACAACAGCATTCCCTCGTGGGTTTGCTTTGGAGGTTCTCCAAGTTTATTCAGGGCCACCGGTGATTGTGTACAAGTTCAGGCACTGGGGTTACATGGAAGGTCCGTTCAAGGGCCATGCTGCAACTGGGGAAATAGTAGAACTCTATGGAATGTCTATTTTTGAGGTACATCTGACTCTCATCTTGGCCGTATTCTTTATTCATTTTCTGGTTTTTCTACCTGAAACTAGTTTGTTTTTCCCGGCAAACCAGGTGGATGAACACATGAAGGTTGTGAAGGTAGAGTTCTTTATTGACCGCGGAGAACTGCTTGGAGGTCTTATGAAAGGTGCTACCTTGGACGGCTCAACAGCAGAGGCAGCTTCAACCTGCCCTTTCTTGGGGGGCACAGGGTAGCCACACGATTGCAGTGGTGATAAAAATGAATGACTACGATGGTTTCCCGGATGCGGCATTCTAGTTTCCTCTATAATATAAGCACAAACCTTTTGAGACATCACTCCCTTTTTCTCTCTGTAATAAATTCTCAGCAGTGGTAATGTGTGATAGCCTGTTCCATCCAAATGCATTATGAAAAATAAAATTTTACGTCTCAGAAAAGCAAACAGTCTTACGACTGAATAAACAAGGAAAGAGTATTCAATCAGCCAATCCAAAACACAAGATCATGCCTGTGAAACAATAGACATATATCCACTCTTCAATCTGATACCAGGAACAAGAACATCAGTGATATTACATGCTTAAGCATTCAAAGGGAACTCCTCATTAAACTTGGCTTTTCTCTCAAGAACAGGAAGATGCTTTCAATTAGTTTTGCAATTCTCTTCCCAAGGATAATAGAACGAAATTCAGAAGGATGAGCTAATCAGTAGTTCATGGCATTAAAGTGTGCACATCACAGACTAGGTGCATGAGTTCCGTGGCTTGTGTTTGGGAGTGTGGTAGCGGTTGCTTTTCAAATAGCTTTTCGTGCCGAAAAACATGCCAATAATGTTTTTTTCATTTTTTAAAAATCATTTTTAATATCAGCACATCAAAACGATATAGAAAGTACAAACCAAACTTAATTTTAGTAAAAAAAAAAAAAAATTTAAATTTTTGCAAAAAACTGTTTGGACCTCAGTGCCAAACAGCTTAATGTGCCAATAATGAAACAACTTTTGTTTGGGATTCCCCTAAGCTGTTACACACTGCCAGGTTTACAGAGATTTCCATGTGCCCATCACTTTCATTCCGTGTCACGCTAATTAGTATATGACTTAGATGAGTCCTCGCGCTATGTGAAAATTTTATTTAACTTAAAAAATCTCTTAAGTGATTTGATATTATTATTAAATTTAGTTTATTAAATCAAACTTATAAACTCTCAACTTACTTTCTTACCTAGCATAGATTTCAAAGGCAACCAAACGATCAGTAAAATTTAGATTAAAAAAATCTCATTGAGACAAGAACATTAAATTAAACCGGATTAACTCACCAAACTCGTAATTAAGATCATGAATTCTATTAGGTTCAATAATAATTTTTTTCAAAATATGATCACCAATTCAAAATCAATTTAATATTAAAGGATGAAATTAAAAAAAAAAAACGCTAAGCTAAACACTTGGGCCTTAGGCAAGCCCGCATGCTTGGGCTATTCTTAATTTTTTTTTCTTTCTTAAGCAGCAGATCCTATCATTCATTTTTTTAAATAAGAAACAAATGATGCGTAGTATACTAGGCACCACCCCAAAATTCAATCACTACTATGGTTGTTGAAAAAATAAAGGGATATGGATTTTTGGGTTGAAAATTCATTTAAAATCAATTTTAACAAAAACAAAAACAATAAAAACTCCCTGAACGGTTATCTAATAATCACAAAGCTCCCCAAAATAACCGTGAAAAGCTATCTAAAGTAAGATAAATGTTCAAAACAAACACAATCGAATCCATTCATCAAATAGAATTTATTTACACCAAGAATAACAAGTTTCTTCATAGAAAAATGGATTGCTAATCCAACTTACAAGTTGAAAGGAGTGTGCATTCCACATGAATGCCATCTTCTGCTTTTTTTATCGTGAGCACTCATTGTTGTTTTTTGTGAGTTTCTCTCTTCTCTTTCCAACCTATAGACTGAAAAATAAATAAAATAAACTTTTGGATCAAAATAAAATTTATAGTGAATTTGAGATTGACTATAGCTTTTCTCTATGTTTTATATTTTAGTCTTTTGTCTTTTAATTTGGTGGATTTACATTAATTTCACATCTAATATCATTTAATTAGACCATATAAAAATTCAATTAAAAGAAATAAAGTTTTAAAAATAAGAAAAAATACAGGTGCTTCACTATTCATATTCATATGAATATGTGAAGCATCATAAAAAACCCCAAATGTTTTATGTATATAGGTAATATTTATATTGCAATAGCTTTACTTGTGACTTGCTAGGAAAATCATGAAAAGATTTGGCCGATCCTAATTTTAAGTACATGGGAAGATAAGTAAACTGGAATAAATTTGAAAGTTTCAAAATCTAGTGTGAAAAATATATGCTCTGTAATTTTGGGTGATTGGAATAGAGTAGACTTATTGAAATTTTGGGTGATTGGAATAGAGTAGACTTATTGAATGAAGCTATCATTTTAGCTACAAGGATGTTTTATTATAACTAGCACATTACATGCTTAGGAGTTACATAATGCAAACACAAACATATCTGACAAACTATTTGCATTGGATGACTATAAGGACTTTAGTGAGAAGGAGTTCAATGGAGAAGCATGTACTTTAGGATAACCTAGGCATTCCTTAAACGGTTTCTTTTGAGTCTTATTGGGATTGTTATCTCTTCTAGGAAAGCGGTCTTGCTTGTACAAGCGACCTTGTTTGGAGGACCTTTATGGTTATTTGTCCTTGGTAAAATAAAGAGAACCATAACATAGTGTACTTGCCTTCTTTACCCGAATATAGCTCTCCATGGTTTGCTTCACCTTCAATAATATTCTATCTGGTAGATAGTACAACTCCCTCTTCAATGTTTTTTCCCTTACCCCACTGATAAGGGTTTCTGAAGCTAATGGTTCGATTAAGTCTTCAACTTTAAGCATTTCCTCGTTGAATCTTTTAGTTGAACTTTTTTTGGCAGGAATACTTGTACTACAATATACCACTAGCTTGACACAAAGGTTATTAAAGCAAGTGACTAAACTTGGTTTTAGTTTGTTGTACCATGCTTTTACCGAACCTTTAAAGGTTGTAGGGAGGATCTGCACATTGCATAGTTGTCCTGAAAGACTAGCTCTAAATTGCTGCATATATTTTGTACATATTTTTTAGAATCTGTAAGCTTATCATAATTATCTAGGGTCATTTTGGTGGCAATGTAATCTCTGAGTATGGAGGTGTTCAGTACATGTGTGGATAAATGAGAATCTTTGATCTAATAAGGAGTGTCGTCATAAATGAACTCCTTTAGTAACTGTTTGCCACTTTTACACCTATTAGGCTATAAAGAGCTTGATGTCTCTACTCTCTAGAGTAGGACGGCGTGATAGATGGACAACCTTTTTCTTACATTGTCCAAATGAACGCTTAGAAAAACTACTTCATCCTCAAGTGTCATTAGGGTGTGTATGCCTTTTTGAATAGCTCGATGACCCCCGAGGTTGGAGACCCTGTACTAGATCATTTTGTTCGCATTCTTCTAGATAATGTAATCATATACATATACTAGATGGGGTTGCTATCATGGAGGTGGATAGAGAGATGCAACAACTTTCTAAGGAGGAGCTGAAATTTATAAAGGTGGATTTTCTCTCGGTTATTGATTTCTTAACACTACCTAGGTAAGGAGTTGTCAATGTTCTATAAGTTGCTGAAGGATTGGCCGTACAAGGGCTGGAGTATTTGTTATGGCACAAAGATCAGTAACTCATTCTATTCTAAGAGTATCTTGATTATCTAGCACTGATAACGATAATGAGGAAAAAAAATCAAATAATAAAGCTACATATCACTTTTTTTTACAAGTTGTTCCCACATATGACACCATTAATGATGTCTCAAAATCCAAGATATGTAAATAAGAGGTTATTTAGTGTTTGTGATAATGATTAATTAATATGTTCAAGTGCTTGAATTTCTTCCTTTTATTCTAAGGAATACTAGATTTATAATAGAAGCTTCAGTACTTGCAAAAATAGTTCTAATCGGGGGGGGGTTAAAGATTCTCCAATGATAAAGTCAGTATATTTATGAGAAATGTAATAAATGACTTAAAAGAGCCTTAAATTTAAGAAACAAAGATGTTTGTTCTTGAGTTTTAAGTTGGTTAATGCTTTAAAATCTATATATCTTTATTTTAAGAGACAAAAAGTTCTGACCTTTTACCTGGATGGTTGATGTATTTATATCCTCAGAACCTTGTCATTTTCAGAGAAGGAAAAGACTGGAAAGTCTTCTGTTTTGACAATATTAATGGGAAACAAATATCTCTTACATATAATTAATGAGATAATAAGTGTGATAGATTCCTTAAGAGGCCTTGTATACACCTAGGAGTATAAGCATGCCAATTTATCATGTCTTCAATACTATTATTATAGAGGATCGTTCACGATTAGGCATATAGTCTTAGAATTTAGTAATGTTCAAGTTTTTTGGGCCTGATATATTTGCTAGACCCACGTTACCTTGAATTTAGTTAATTGCTAAGCCCAAGTACTTTGGGCTTGACATGCTCGCAAGACCAATGTTACCTTGAGCTTGGCTGACTACCAAGCCCAAGTTCTTTGGGTTTGATATGTTCACCAGATCCATTTTATTTAAGATGATTTTTATTTATAAAAATCTTAATTAAAGAGTTAACTCATTAGTTTTTAATATAAAGGAAATCCAACCCTAGATTTTAAAAAGTTCCTCAGCTTGAAATTTTTTAAATTGTGTAACGACATGATTAAACTAAGAGAATGTTTGGCACATAGTTCATCATTGTTTCATTAAATTTTAATTTTTTTAAATTAGTTTTTTTTATATTTTTAAATTGTTTTGATACGTTAATGTTAAAAATAAATATTAAAAAATTAAAAAAATACCATTTCAATACATTTCTGAAAAAAAATAGAAGCAATTTCTATTATTATCCCTAACACCTTCTAAAATTCATATTTTGAACAGTTTATTTGCTTATTTTGTTTAGAAAGATGGTTTGGAGAAACCCGGCTCGGCAACCCGGATGTGGCATTAAAATTTTTCGTTTGGAAAAAAGCCTAGAGTTGAAATCAAGAATCTGAATGATAATTTTTGCCGTTTTGATGAGTAAATCTTAAATCTTCTTCCCTCTGTCGAAAAATTTTTACAGAAAGCCCAGGTAGTTAAGAGGGCTGGAATATTCTTCTTAAAATTATAATAGTATTATAAAAAGAAAACTAAAATATATTATGAAAAACCCATAAAAGTGTATCAATGGTATAATGCACCGTATATTTACAAAAGTTTTTTTCTCTCTCTCCAAGAGCATCTCTTTCTCTTCTCTCCAAGAGCATCTCCAACTATTTAGAAGAGTCGATAATGTTACAATGTTTTTATATGTTTTTAATTAGGGATATACAATGTTTTTTATCCTTATTTTAGATTGTCCATTTTTTTAATTTTTCTTATGAATTTTTATTTTTATTAAATAAAGAACATAGAACCAAAAATGCTATATATTTTTTTTGTAGAAAAAAAACAATAAACAATAAAAAATAATAAAAAAATTATACTAGCAAATTAATTATTTTGATGGAATTTAAATTATAACTTTTCTTTTAAAAAAAACATTTATTATCATATAATTAAATAAAAAAATTAAAAAATTAACTCCGTACAAGATCAAATATTTTAATTTGCATCTATATCTCAATTTGACATTTTAGTCTTTAATTAGCATGAATAATTTTTTATAATATTTATTAGAACATATAATTTTTAATTTATTTTTATTAAATATACGTTTTAAATTTTTAGTTCACAATCAATTTTTTTTATGCTAAAGAAAATATTTTCCAATGTCTAAACTTTTTTTTTTTTTTTTTTTTTTTTGCGTTAAAGTTTTTTTTTAATACACCCTGCAGGAAAGCACGGCTGATCTGGCTAGTCAAAATCTAAATGCAAGCTTAGAAATTGACTCTCTTTGAAATTTTAGCGTATTTAATTTTATACTTTGAATAGCTACTGTTACTATATAGATCCTCAAGGCGGATACCAGCACTTAAAATTTATAATATGACAACTTTTGTGATTGCATTCAGAGTGATTCCTCTTATTGTTTCTTATAGGCATTTTTTTTTCCGGCTATGATAGGACGGCCGACGGCGTGCTTCGGAGTTGGAAGAGGGTTTCCCTGTGGCTGTCTGTTACTAGAGCTAGCAGTAGAGACAAGCCATGCTTTGGAATTGCCGCTAAACAGGCACTCCTCCGGTGTTTCTAATCCTGCGACCTGCGTACCGACTTTGGTCAATCAATTCTTTCTTTGGAACCCTTTATTATTATTGTTATTATTATTCTTTTCAGCTTCTAATAAAGTGAGTAACCAGCTCATGGACTTCCAGTACAATTATCCAACACCTATTACCACCTCTTATTAGTCTTTCTACTCACAGCAGGACATTGCTAACTTCTGCAGATGATAGGCACTTGTTGTTAATTCACCTAAAATGTATGAAAGTAGGGAAAGTTCATCACAAGAAAACCATGGTGTCCTCTAATTGGAAGCAAGGAAATAGTGTACCATGTTCACAGTTGTTATGTCTATTTGTTAAGAAAATCCATTTATTTATGTACTGTTTGAGCAATTAAAAAGGGAAGCTTACTAGTTAAACAGTTTATTTACATGCATTTAAATCAAGGGTTAACATTGATGAAATAGCCAGGACAGGACAAGGACTTGGAAAAACAGACATCAATCATATTTATGGATATCTCCTGGAGCCTGCCATATTTATGCTTTGGAAATGTTTTTCTAGGCTGAGCTTAACCATTTTAGCTTCCTTGCTCTCCTCCGTCCTCCGAAACACTTTTTGAAACCGAAATCTACATCAACTAACCCGAGTATGATTAATTCTATAGGCTCGCCTACTCATACCTCTGTGTCGCACGCAGATCGTAACTATGCATCTGATATAGACCATCAACCTGTGAGGTTTGTTCATACAATTTCTGAGGCAGGCAGGCTTCTACCTTCAGCAAGCCAATGGAACTCAATGGAACTTGACTTTCATCTTGCTCCGCAATCAAACACTACCCACGATTCACTTCCCTCTCGATACTCTAAATCCTTCGACTACGAACTTGTTATAACAGATAAGAAATACTTCAAGCGCTTTGTTTATGTCTCCATCTTCATAGTTTTTGTTGTCCTAGCAATTGTTCTACTAGTGCAGTTTCTCCCTCATAAGCACAAGCACCATGGAAAATCAAAGAATATCACGCTCGCATTAAACCAAGCTTTGATGTTCTTCGATGCTCAAAAGTGTAATATTTTGTTTCTTTTTTATCAGACTAAGCTATTTTCTGCAAGTGATTATGTGATATTATTACTTGTATAATTCAGTGAAGAGATTATTTTTTCAGCTGGGAATTATCCAAGCAATAGTCCTGTCAAATTTCGAGGAAGTTCAGGGTTGCAAGATGGGAATACGAGTAATCCGCCTGCAGACCTCAAGGGCGGCTTTTATGATTCCGGAAAAAATATAAAGTTCAGTTTCCCCACAGCCTATACCATTACCCTCTTGAGCTGGACTGTCATTGAATATCATGATAAATACGACAGCATAGGTGAGCTTGATCATGTCAAGGACATTATCAGATGGGGCAGTGATTACTTGCTAAAAATCTTTGATCCTCCAAATTCAACTACAGCTCCCATAGTAATATATTCTCAGGCAGGCATTCTATAAAACTTTGCAACATGATCCATGTTCCCAGTATTGAATGAAAAACCAAGTAAATGATCTCTCTCTTTTTTTTTCCTAATTTTAGGTTGGAAGAAATCATACAAACGGTTATAATGATGTAACCTGCTGGCAAAGACCAGAAGACATGAACTATATGAGACCTGTTTCAGCTTGCAATGAAACAGCTTCTGATTTAGCAGGAGAAATTATGGCAGCATTATCGGCAGCATCGATAGTTTTCAAAGAAGACACTGGTTACTCAATAAAACTAATCCAGTCAGCAGAGAAGTTATTTGAGGTTGCGACGAAGAATGACACGGGTCACCATCAAGGTACTTACACCGCGGTTGAAGATTGTGGAGGAGAGGCAAGAATGTATTATGATTCATCTGGTTACCAAGATGAATTGATATGGGGAGCAACTTGGTTGTTCTTTGCTACTGGAAATACTTCTTATCTTGGATATGCTACTAGTAGTTTTAGTGCAGCAGAGGGAGAAGAAACAGCGTCAGAGCAAGGAGTTTTCTATTGGAACAACAAGCTTACTGCTAATGCGGTAATTTTGATCAGACTTTCCATGAGGTGTGCTACTTGTGTACTTGACTTTTTGTTGCTATAATGACTTTCAAGTAATGTTGGCAGGTCTTGCTGACAAGACTTCGATACTTTCATGACCTTGGCTATCCCTACGAAGTTGGTTTAGGATCTTCTTCGAATAAGATTGATCTGCTCATTTGTTCCTATCTTTCTCACGAAATCTACAGCAGGACACCAGGTGAAGTCATGATCAAACACAGTTTCTAAAATATATGTGCTTTTCGGTGGATAGATGTGCAAATGCATAGCAACCTAGCCATCTCATAGTTCATGATATCCCAAACCTTTTTCTTGATATAGGTGGGTTGATACTCCTAAGGCCAGATCATGGTGAGCCACTCCAGTTTGCTGCGACAGCATCTTTCCTCGGAAAATTATACAGTGACTACCTTGAACTTCTACGTAGATCAGGTGTAAGTTGCAGCAGTGAGTTTTACTCTGTGGAAATGTTGCGAGAATTCTCCATCTCTCAGGCAAGCATTTATAGTGGCAGTGTTGAATTTTGTAAAATCAGGCCTTACAAATTGTCTCACTGTTCCTTTTTTTCTCAGGTTAATTACATACTAGGAGATAATCCAATGAAGATGAGCTACATGGTTGGCTTTGGAAACAAATATCCAAACCATGTCCATCACAGGGCG